>NC_089855.1:14189718-14447218 GCF_036373705.1 Amia ocellicauda
CTTGCCCTAAAAGGCCTCGACCTTGGCCTTTTGAGTCCTGGCCTTGAATCCAAGACTGTTCAAAGATATCTGTAAATAATTTAAAGATACCTATCAATGTACTTTTAAATAAGATATATTTAAATGATTTGCAGATATCTTTAAAATATGTATAGATATCTTTAAATATTTGAAGATAATCAAATGATAATTTAGCTTGCCATAGCTGATACTTTATAATGAACATATCAGATAACCAAGAACACAATTTCCGTCTTTGTTCAATCAAAACCCTGGGTAAACAAGCAAACAATTTAGCTGGCTGATTATCTTTCTTCAAACAAGATGTCTTTAGATAAGGCATTTAATAATTACAAAACATGGGCAACACTAGTGGTACATGTTTTGGGTGAATGGCCCATATATATTGTAATGCTAGAGGGTACCCACAAGCTGTGAGTGGTATCCAACCATCTCCAGTAGACCAGCTAAGTGAGGAGCCATTCCTCCAAAACACCTGGACTGCTGCTTTGTCCATCATGGACCTGCAGAAAGACATTCAGCTTACAATATTTCATCCAGTCTTAATGTCAGAACATACATTTATCCAGAAGATAACAACTCCATCCTAGTGAAAAGCAATTTTCTAGGTCAGCTGTTGTCCATGCATCTGTAGAAACAGGATGCATCCCAATTATTAAACTTAAAAACCCCAAGAGATGTCAGACAAGTCCCTGTCACATTTCAAAGCTCATCTTCATTCATCTGAGAGGGTGAATCTGTTGCAGCTTTTTTTACTGCAATCCAAAATGATTGGAGAATAAAATTATTTGAATGTTAGAGTTCATCTCCACATTATGCTTCACTGACAACAGGATGCAGAAAGGATGCTACATCACATGAAAAACACTTGGACTTGACTAGTGGTCTTCATCTTCAAGTCTTCAACTTACTCAGTTTGGCAGATAGCATATGATGAACACACACAAAGATGTACAAAAAACAAACAGACCAAAAACATACATTATGTGTATCCCTGAGGCTTTAATTTGATATGTGAAAATCAAAGATTTCAGTATTTCACACAATTCTATTTTTGCATAGGGTATATTTATTTAATTTTCCCCAACTATTTGAAGTTGGCAGTGCTGTCACACTCTTAGTCTCTTCCAGGGAAAATAAAGCTACTGAAATGTCATCTTAACATTTCTAAGCATGTTTACACTTGCTGCAGGATTAATGTCCTCTAATTTGACAAGACATTATGAGTTATATTCTTAAAATGTGTAGGATAATTAATTGAGGGGGAAAAATAACAACAAAAAAGGCTAACAAGTGAAATTTTACCGCTGTCTATCCCACATATTAATTTTGTTCCTAATTAGCAGGCACTTGTTATCTTTTAAATTACAGCCCTGTACTGTCCAGGCATTTGAAAATTATGTGTGTGCTACATTGAATAAGTACAAAAAAACATTAGGAAGCAAGAGATGTCTATGATTCATGCTCAAATACATACAATGGGAATTTATTCTCAGAATATGATTAATTAAATAAATTACAGAAAAGCATACTATATAGAAGTCATGGCCTTTGAAAAGCACATCGTTCTGTTAACGCAAGGCTGAAGCTGTTTAAACCTGAAGGTTTCTTCCAGCTCGGCTCGGGTTCTTGCCTGACAAGAAACAAAGATCGCAGTGGGATTCCTTTGTGCTAGAAATGTTACATTATATAGAATTTAACACTGCATACATTTAAAATGAGTATAGTTACAATGCAGAGAGGATAAATGTCTGTAGACAAATACAAACATGACGACTAGTATACACTTCCAAAGTTTTCTTGAATATGTCTGATAAAATAAAAAAAATAAAAACATGTTTGTGCTGTATCTTTTTTAAATGTAAAAACGGGCAAGGTCAATATTGATTAACATTTGATATCTGAACAATACAAAACTGTTTGCATTATACAGACTGAAACCCTCAATTCCATCTCACCTCTAACAAAAAAGGAGAATCCTAATAAATTATACCTTTTTCATACATGACATAATAGACTGAGTAGGAGTAAGCTGTATATATGAATTTTAATCAGATGCAGAAGACTAAGACATTATATGACACCAGTGTATAATTACTTTCTTCTTTTTTCTCTCTCTCCTTTTGTGCTGTGCAAAATAACAGTGTGGGTGGTCAAATCGAAGCACAAATGCAAAGTGCAAAGAGAGCTGGGTAGACGGAAGAGGATTTCTGGAAATACATGCGATAATACTGTCGTTAAAACAATCACAAATAAAGTGATGGGAAGCAAAAAAAAAAGAATGAAATTCCAACTGGAGAACTTAAAAAAAAAATGTTTTTGTCTTTCTTGCTGGTAAGGCACTAACCCCTTTGCATTCCAGAAATCAGTTCAGAACTTTTAATATATTTTATATATTCAGGTACAGATTATCATGTTCTTTGAAGTTACACCTAGAATTAGGTTGATAGACTCCAGCTACGAAACAAGACCAGAACCAATGTGTTATTTCAGCATACTTGGTATGACTCATTGTAAGCTTGATAGAAACAGCTTTTGCAGTTCTCCTCAAGCTTATTACAGGTGTTCTGACATGACTACATGAAAAAAGCAAGATCTTGAGGTTTGACTGGATCCCAGCTCTCAGACTTATTTATTTACATCCTTTTTCATAAAGGGAGAACAGAGGAAACGTCTCAAAATACAAGTCCATCGTAAAAATACAATGGGTTTTTGTAATTCAGTTTGTACAGGGCATTTTTCAGGTTAGCTAAATGCACTAATTACAATGAAATATTGTCTCAACAGTGTTTGCTTTTTAAAGGGCACTGCTTTCTATGAAATAAAGGTCTCCTGTAGGCATAGTCTCAAATTAAGATAAGTATTCTGTGGACGGAGTGTTATTCATATTTCTGTTTATATAATTGTATAAAAAAACCTCTGAATAGTTTAATAAAATATATTGAACTTTTAAGTTAAAATTGACTACCAGCACTAGTATTTTCTATTTATTTGCATATACAGTTTCCATTCATCAATTGTTTCAGGTTATTATACAAATATAGAAAATCAAGTTGACAGCACCAGATGGTTTCCATCTGACCTAGCAATGTTATTATATTGTCAACAGCTCTATGAGTTCTATGTGGAATGAATGGGTTAAATTTAAATTACTGCAGAACAATGATGTCTGATATGAAACTACAGTCGTTGGATGTGTATGTTTTATATATTGTGCACGTGTTTTTCATATTGATCTGCTCAGATGGCAGGGCTACAGCAATGATCAGCACTACAAGAGGAATGGTGTGGAAAAGAAGCAAGAGAGTGGAAGTAAAAACAACATTTGAGATAGTGAGAAGCACTAACTGATGTTATGTCATACCTTTCACTCCAAAAAAGTAGAATACATAAGTAAATAAATCTCTGTGGGGTATTTCAGTTTACATTATGTGTCAATGGTTTCAAAGCAATATAATGCTACCACACTACTGTGTACATGAAGTAGGTTTAAAATAAAAGGCTGCTGAATATAAAGTTTCATTATATTATCTAAAATATGATCAATCTTTATTAGGCAGCAATGGTTATTCTTTATGAATCCTTTGTGCATGTGCATCTGATTACTTATACTGGTTTATGATAAATAACGCGGTGGTGCATAATATACTGAATTCTATTCCGAAAATATATAAATGTACAGAAAAAGAATAAAAACAACATTAAAAAATAATGACAATTGCTGTGAATTAACGTTGACTTTAAATTTAAGTAAATTTAGCAGCGCCTCTGTGGTAAAGACTTCCACTGCACTCCCCTCCCGCAACGCCACACAGGAGGCAATTTTATAATGCTTTATAAATGATCCGTTTAAACTTGCTACAAAAGTGCAAAGCTGGCTCTGTCTTCTTTCTTATGGCCCAGTGAAGCAGAATAATGTCTAGCTTGCCGTATGCAGTCAGTTTCCTTCTCCAGGCAAGGATTCGTGTATGCTCTCTGACAGAATACAGACTCTCGGAGTGGCAGCCTTTAATTTAGCTGTATAGAGAAGGAGGGGGCAAACAATTTCCATTTGACTGTCCCCAGTGAATAAGTCCAGAATACTTAAAATATACGCTGTCCTGTAGGAAGAGTGCTTAAATTAAACTGAATAGTAACACAGCCTGACTGGCTTTCTTTTTCTGTGTGTGTGTGTGTGTGTGTGTGTGTGTGTGTGTGTGTGTGTGTGTATATATATATATATATATATATATATATATATATATATATATATATATATAGAGAGAGAGAGAAGAGAGAGAGAGAGAGAGAGAGAGATACAGAACACTAAAGATACAATGATTTCGCAACAAATTAACTAAACTAAACTGCGACTAACGTTATTGTGCTTGTTTAGTACATTTCACCCTTGAATTCTTATCCGTTGCAACTGGTTGGCTACTGCGATGGCCACCATACTTTGGTTCATCTGCCCTTAAGAAGTGTGGAGGTTGCTCTTTCAAAGAAATCCTGCTGTAATTTCAAGCCTAATTGGTGGATTCTGTATATTTATATCAACTTTTATGCTATCATCAATTAAGTGCTATTTAAAATGTTGACCCTTTTATTTTAATATGGGCTGTAGTTTAAATATGTTTTAAATATGTTTTGTAATCCATATGTTCAAAATACATGGTAGAACTTTACAATATTGTAACATTCTGGGGGTTCCGGCCACAGCAAGACTCAAACCCCCAAATATGGCATAGAAATTGCTGTCAAAAACATTTGTATGCATTTAAAACATATCTGAGCATTTATGCGCATGCATTAATCAAGATACCATAGATGAAAACAATAAAATGCAAGTATATAATCTCAGGCTAGTGTATGCATTGTTTGTTATTATTATTGTTATTTAGCTGACACTCTTATCCAGGGTGACTTATATTTGTACCCATTTATACAGCTGGGTATTTTACTGGAGCAGTCTAAGTGAGGTACCTTTCTCAGGGGTACAACAGCACTGCACCACCTGGGATTTGAACCCACAACCTTCCAGTCATGAGTCCAGAGCCCTAAACACCACTCCAATATCATCCAAGAAAGCTGACTCAAACTCTCACTGGGCAGTGAATTAAAGATTTCAATGGTCAAGGGTTAGACCAACTCAGAAATTGAATCCTCGGTCAAATCACGAATTATGAAGTTGTAAAGTTTTTGACAGCGATTTTACTTCTACAAGCTTTTACTTTAGCACCACTGGTAAAAGAAAGACTAACCTGCTTGCAATGTTTTATAATTCACACGGCTAAACTCTGTCTTTAGGAAATACTGGGTCTGTTTCTGTTTTATTTTTCTTTAACCATGTAAACAGCCTTAACAGAGTACAACTTGCCAAGAAAAAGTCTTTTGACTGACACATTTTGTGTACCTGAAGTCATAATAAATGGAAAAAACATTACTTGCCAAAGAAAGGATAATGTTCAAAACATTGCACATATTTAGATGCATGCAATATCTTTGGATTACACATTCAGTAAGTGTAAACATTTTTTGTTTTAAATTGTATACACACACACACACACACACATGCACACACACGCACACACACGCACACGCATTCATGTGGTTATACTAAAAGTCATTTTAAGCTTAGAAAAAGTCCTCTTAAAATCCTTGGCACAGTTCACTGAAACACATAATCTTAAGTTAAACTGACAGAAGCAGAGGGACCCAGCAGTGAATCATTCAAAGAGAAAGTAAGTCATAATGTTTCAGAAGGCAGTGACCCAGTAAGTCATGAACAAAAAGGACAGCTATTCCTAGCACTTAGGGCACCAAATTAATATGGCTAACTACACCATGCCCTACAGCAGAACAGCATGGTGATTGCTTGTAAATTGAATGTCTATGATATGGTTCTACTCTACAAGTTCAATGTAAGGTATACTTAAGTACTGGTGTCGGAGATTTAAGAAAAAATATTCTCACACCATGAGCTGTCATCTCTATGAAACACTTTTAATTATATCAACTTACTGTTAGTCAGATTGAGCAATAAAGATAAGATAATTAGGTCACACCCAGTCATATTCCTGTTTTATGTATCAACGTAATTTTACTGCAAGATAGGATAAGTTACCACTCCTGCTATACATGCATTTATGATAGGATACTGTACTCCTGTTGGTTAATGAGAAAAGACATCTACATACAATTTTAAAAACAAAGCGAAAACTATGATTTGACATCTACAGTGCTGCGGTGTCACCCTTGCTATTGTTTCAGTTTTCAGAGATGTGAGTAATATTATTTCAGTTTATCTGAGATCTTTTTTCCTGATTTGCCATTTTTTTCACTAATTAGCTGGTAGGGTTGTAGAATCTGAAGTTAATTTGAGAGTTTGAGAGTATCTCGGTAAAACTGAGATATCTCATAACAGATACCATTAATCTGTTTTGAGGTTTATCATGATCACTGCTAGACAGTACAGCAGTTCAAATACAAATGTCTTTATGAACCTCTGGAAGCTTTACTGGGAGTTAATTCAAGATTAAGTCACCAGCTGAAATGTGTTTGGATTTTATAAAAAAATGTCAGTGGTGCCATTTTATTTTATTAAGGAAAAAATGATGTAACCATCATGGACAGTACAATGGTGAAACATGTAGAAATTAACCTGTAAAAATGTGTACAAATTGATTTATGTACCTTAAGTCATCTGTCCATAATTGTCAGAAGTATAATCAAATGGGCAGATACTGGAATCCAAAAAAATCAACTAGTCATTTTCAGAGGCATAAACAGATACTACAAAAAGACATTTAAATCAAAATATTATATTTTACTGCCACTTAATTCCGTTTATCATATTTGGCATATTGAAAAACAGCAGAAAAAGCCCTGTGTTGATTACAATATTAACGGTACTACAACTGATTGATTCTATCTCACTTATTGGCAGGTGTGCCAAGCTGGAGGATTCTTGCTAATGGAGGTGTCACTGTGTAGACAGAGCTCCTCAGACGGCAGCAGCCAGAGATGGAGCCCCTGCCACTCTTGCAGTGTAAAAAAAAAAAAACATGAAATCGCTCATAAGTAAGCACACACACATCCTTCTTTGCCATGTTTACAGTATGATATAAATACAAATATAGAAATGTCCTTAGGGGCTGCTTTCATATTCATGTACACCTCTGTTACTTTTTCTTCACAACGTTATTTATTAATTGCTTTACTTTTTTCCCTTCATAAAATAAGTATTAATAATCTCTCATTTAAGAGAGTATTGCAGGTTTTAATAGAATACCTACCCTTGGATGTTCCTGTATTTTTTGCCACTTTGCATTGTGACAGAAAAGGCCCAAGGCTGTTTTACTTAGTGCAGTACAAATAGAAACACACAACAAATGTGTGCGCTATTCTTTTATCTTGCCCAGGGGTCAAAATTGCTGATGAATTTCAAATTACCTCTCTATTATATGAGCACAATTACGTTCAGGTGGTTTTAATAAAGATAGCCTTTTGTTCCCACTGTCCCCTTTCAGTCATGCTGCTGCCATATATAATTTGCTTAATGTTTTACAGCTGCTGAAGTACCTGACCTTTAACTGAGAGACAAAAGAATAAATTACAAATCTAAAAGAGGGAAAGTTGAAGAGAAAGCCCAACAGAGGTCACAAGGAAACAGTCAGCTATGCATACAGGGAGGGGGCAGGAGGTCTGAACTACAGGATATCCCTGGAGTTGCACACAGAAAACAGTTTAGGGGGAAAAAATACCTGTGTTCACATTTCAAGAGAATGGCAACTATAAATTAACAATAAAATATTGCATGAGTAAGATTAGTAATCAGACTGTTCAAGTGAAATGTACAGTAATAAATAACGGAAAATCAAATCTACTCAATCTAGTACCTAGCGGGATGAATTATTTTTGGCTCACGCATGTCCAAAAGCCAATATAAGGTAATGCAGCCACGCTGTCAAGGATGCTTAATCTTGCTGTCAGGACATAAGATATCTTTTAAAAGGAATTTCCTTTTTTTTCCCTCCACAACATACTACCTCTCACATCTTCCTCGACTGATATCCTTTCCCTTTCAATCGCGTTAGTCATCTCTTGTGAAATGGCTTACATCACTGGTGGCAACCCCACTTGCTAATCATAACAAGAGTAACATCAATACAACACCCTGCTAAGAAAAATAATAAATAAATGCGTATCTCCTATTATTTTTGTCTGTGTGAAAAAGGCAAGATCACCCAAATGATCCAGAAACTAAAATATGAAGAATACAGTCCATCAGCAAGTTTTCATTCACGAATCTGAAAATATAAGAGAATGTATTCCCCTCCAAAGCAGATAAGACCAGGCAGTTATTAAAAGATATGTATCAGAATAATGATATCTTCCTGTTTATATTTTATTTTTAAATCTACTAAGGCGATTAAACAATGAGCGACATGAACAGCCTACCAAACTCCACAATGGTCATGCTCAGTCAGAAGAACTCATGCTACTTTAAAGACTCAGTAAAGAGGTAGGCTATAGGTTACTCCTTGCTATTACCATGTGCTTACATCACATGATTTGGCCTTTAGCCTTGCCCTCTCAATAACCCATCAATGGTTTCCTTGCATGGCCAACAAAAAGCGCTTCACCATGTAGCCGCCCTGTCAGATAAATCCAGATGGAAGCTGCTGAGTAGGCCTATTACAATGTACTGAGCGCTACATGTGGAAAGCTGTAATCTAATGCGTCATTCTGTGCTGCATAGTAGTAAGTTGTAATCGAATGCATCATTGTTAAGGAATGGATTCTTGAAGTATTTAATGGATTAAAAGTGAGTTCCCTGTCTGAAGCAATGCTTGGCTTGATTTTTAACAGCAGTTGCATACCAACAAGGCCATTAGTGTTGGCAGGCCACTTTAAAGCATCTATTGGAGTTCAGTGTGTATCATCAATGCATGATAGAAGACATTCAAAAATATAGGTATTCACAAAATATGTATGTAAGTATGTGTAAAGAAAACACACATGCTCAGAATGAGACCGGTTATAACTGAAGCACAGTGTAAGAACAGCTGAAGAGCACCCTTGTAAAAACAAAAATGGAGAGCAGTTGGAAGTCTCCACCCATACTTCAGTTATAGTGGCCTAATGCAGTTTTAGGCTTGGCTCCTAATGCAGTATTCTGGCTCTGTAATACACCAACTTCAGAACAAATCCTCACAATTAATCTACAATCTGTCAAGCATCAGTCTTGGTTAGCTGTCCCTGAGCCGCATCACAATGTAAAATATTAGTTGCTTAGACGGTAGACAGTAATACTGAACAAAGGCCTTTAATTCTACACCAGATATTTCCTTGAGCTATCAAAGTTAATTTCAACAGGCAATCCAATACCATCATTAGACAGCCATTCACACCATTACTATAATCCTGACCTTGGAAAGATGCAGTAAAGGCACTGCACAGAAGCTGTCTGCCAAAGCTGTTCTTGCCCACTGATGTGCAGGAGTATTGCCCTGTGTTGATATCCCACTCCTTTATCATTTGCAAGTCAGATATATTTATTGGAGTTATATCTAAGCTATAAGTGCGTTGTACATGGCAAGGGAGTGACTGCTACCTACTGGTAGAAGGTGTGTATTGCTTAGATTCAATGGCTAAAAAAATAAATATTTAACTTTTTGTAGGGACTAAAATAATATATGAATAAAATTAATAATTGTATTATAATTTCTAACTAGGAACTATTCCATAACATTTAGTTCAATATGTTTATTTAATGTAGTATTTTCTTATAATATGTATTAATATTATTAATTTGAACCATCAATCCATATATTGTAAGTTATATTATTTGGTCTAGGGAGTTATTTTAAATCAATTTCTTCAAATAAGCGGTCTTAAAATTAAAACAATAATAATACTACTACTACAAAACAACAGTAGAAGTTTTAAATATATGTTTTGTTCCCGTTTTTTATAAATTCTGCTTGACTGTATTAATTGCAGATTTGTGGGTATTTGAATAACTGTGGCATCTTGTTGTACTTCATTTGCACTACCTTAATGGCTTTTTCTTCATGTTCTCTGTTTCCTTGACAGGTTTCAAATGCAAGGCTTATTCCCCCTCAGGTTGTTTTCAGGCAGGATTCACATTAAAATTCAATGGAAATTTTGCCTGTCTTTCTCCAAGCAATGTGGAATATGAGTAAGAAAATTATGTTGTTTACTTTGAATTGCCTTAAAACGTGGGCCGGTGAAACCTTACCCACGAGACTTGTGTCGTTTTGTTTTGTTTTGTTTTGTTTAGTAGGGAACCAAAAAGCTGAAGGTGATTAATCTTGCCTCCATTTGTTAAAAGTCGTTATTATTAAACTCCACTTGTCGTATTGATTCTTGATATTTACTGCCCTGTTAAACATGAGATTATTCCTTCTAGCAAAACTTAAGGACAAAGAGAAGAACACTTTTCATTCTGGGTGTATTACTAAGACTGATGTTGACTGACTTAGGTATGTTTGTGTTTGTTTTCTTGTTACCATCTGCTGATAATGAAAAGAAGCAATTATTGCAGAAGCAATTATGAGACACAAATAAATAGGCAAATTTGTGTTTTTCTTTCAATTGTTGCTTTCCTCTACTGCATATATCTAACACAGAAAGACATATATATATATATATATATATATATACACACACATATACATATATATACATGCATATACTCCATTTGTAACACATAAATCTGAGTGGAGTGCATCAAACATTAATTTGTTAACATACCCAGCAGGTGCATTCCAGCAACCTCTCTCTCTCCCTCTGTAAGCTTTATTTGCATATCACTAGCTGCTGAGATTTTTCTCTGGTGGCAATGCCTGTTGCCTTAGAGTTGTCTTGTCAAAAGTCACAACACAATACAGAGATGAGAAGCTGCTTCTTCTTAATGGGAATATCTCCCCCCACAGGCGTCTGTATATATATATATATATATATATATATATATATATATATATATATATATATATATATATAGTGTGTGTGTGTGTGTGTTTCTAAATTTCTCAAAATTAAGGTATAAAGGTACCATGTGTTATATAACATTATCAAACATTAATGCATCATATGTCCTTACTAAATTAAGAAACAATACTACAAATAAAGACAAGGACAATTCAAAACATTAAACAATGGCAACATAAAAGCTATGTATGTGCAATGTAATTCCATCATATTTTGTAGAATTCAGTGTTTCATTGAATATTTGCATGCTAAAATACCAAATCAAATCTCATGTGTTTTGTTTTAGTTTACAGGTTACTTATCAACTAAATCATAGCACATGCATTGCACTAACAAGATTATGCCTGTTAACATATGATGGACAGTCAAAGTTTTATAAATGAAACATTGTTATTTTCATACATTTTCATATGTGCCATCTGGTTGAGTGTGGAAGAGTTGAAATAAAACAATTACAGTATATACAGACAGTAGAAGCAAGCTTAGCTTTTAATAATGCATCTACATCTTATTTGCATTGCATTATGAGCCTGAATTACAATTTAATTACAGGTGACATAACAATTGAGTCATTCATTATTTTGTACCAGGTAGGTAATATATTCAATAAAAGTTTACTTTTGTTATTATAATAACGTTTCAACTTATAAAATTAATAAAAATGCTTCTTTTCTGTTACATTATTTATGAAATGTTGTATTTCCTTTGAATGTATTGACTTTGCACTGAATATCTTAATTATAGGCACCTACAATACATAATGATATGAGCAATAATTTTGAAAGCAAATCTGCTTTACTACGAATGAGCAAAAAAGAAAAACCTGGATGGAATTTACAATATAATTCTTCAGACCTTTCAGTACTTTACAGCTTTGATTCAAACAGCTTTAACGGTTAAGTATTAATATAACTGCAGCATTAATAGATGATATCAATGTGACAAATAAAGCGTTAATAATAATAAATATTATCATTGGCAGACAACATTATCAATAATAACAGTGATAACAGCAATATTAATAATAATCAAGTTTGCTTGTACACTAGTATGGTATTTAACATTTCATTCACATTGTACATTAATATGGTTCACTCAGTATGTGTGGGGCAGTAAGATCAAATTTTACATTTTTATTTCAGGTCATGTATTTGTTTGGGTGTTATTATAATTTCTGTGTATCATAGTTGATTATTTTCTGACAGCCAGGGTCAGTGGATAAATATCCATATTTGCTATGTTCAAAATCATTATTATTATTTTTTATTTTTTCCAAAAACTGACACAGCAGTGGCGGACCATTTTTGCATCCTCACTACAATGTCAACAATCATTTGTTTCTATAGGGACATCGATTGTAGCTGGGAAAATCAGAGTTTTGAATTATGCTTTCAGCAAGACATCCAACTTTAGGCAGTTCAATGTCCTGTATTTTGTAATATTGATATTACCTTGTTGGAGAGGCTTTGACATTAACAAAACGGGTGATTTGGACTGTTTGGACTGGGTGATCAGGATAATGTAAAGTGTTTTTTACCTTAATTTTCCAATAACTAACTGAAGTGAAAATTCACATGATCACAGACATTTCTGGGAAAAGTGAATGTGGTGTGTCTGTCTCCTGTGTACTTTCAAGTCATAAAATTAATCCTTGTATGCATTGGCATAAACATAATTTAAAACAAGGCACAGTAATCTGAAGTCCTGTCACTCCTATTTATGAATTGCATACCAAAATACTTTGAGTTATTGCCATACTTAATTCCATAGCAAACTCTGACGATTAACCTTCATGGCAGGAAATAAAACTTTTGTTCAATGATATCAACAATGTTTTCAAGTGAAGCCCTTGGGTAAGATTTTAAAAGGCAAACAACAATCACTGAATACTGAATAACCATCTTCCAAAATCCTCCAGTGACCACATCTCATGAACTGAAACTTTCAGAATTGAGAATAGGTCCTTTATCACAAAAAGGGTCCCATAAACACAAAGTAAAGCAAAACAAGCAAGCATTTAAATCAGATATACTGTATATGAATACATTAGGGATTTATTTCAATTACAAAAACAAAAGTAATCTCTTTTTACATTCTTATGCTACACAAGATCATTGCACAATTTTAAGCTGAAATTTATGTCATGCAGTGCTGGAAACTACCTGACAAATCATGTTGGGTTGACACTGATATAGTCAGCCTCTAATCCTCAAAAAAGCCTCAAAATAAATTATTTGAGATACTTATCACACAACATAAATAAATTAGAACATACATGCATAACATAACAGATGACTGAAAAGTATAAAACACTCACTGTAAAAACGCCCCCCCCCAAAAAAAAAAAATAATAATATGCAGAATCTCTAAACTTGATGTACCAGGCCTATCACACTATGTAAAATGTGTCATGCATCAAAGGATCAGGAGGAGACCAAGGCCAGAGAGAGCGAGAGCTTTAGTGTACCACAATACCACAGCTATACAATCACTTCTCTGCTGTCTGTCTGAGATTAAAAAATGGATGACAAGAAATGTCCTTATGCTAAACTCCGATAATTCCGATAACTCTTAATTAACTCTTAATAGTCTTAATTCTAGGGCATAACAAATCTAAATGTTCTAAGGAACCTAGGTGTCATCTGTGACCACAACCTATCCTTTGAGTCATACATTCAGAATTTGTCGAGAGCCTCCTTCCTACAGTTTAGAAAAATTACTAAATTTCATTACATGACACTGAAAAATTGACACACGCATTTGTTACATCTACATTGGATTACTGCAATGCCATTCTGTCAGGTAGCACAAACGGAGCACACATTTCTGCAATTCAATTCAATTCAAAATACTGCTGCAAGTACATTAACCAACACTAAGAAAGATGAAACATGTCACCCTGGTATTATCTTCTCATCATTGGCTCCCAGTGTGCTACTAATAAGTCCTCCTATTGGCATTCCAAGCACTAAATGGACTGTTACCCCACTACTTAAAATAACTCCAGGTCGGCCATTGCGATCCCAGGAAGTCAGATAGCTGGTGATCCTAAAACTACACCAGAAAAACACAGTTGGCAGAGCATATGGTTATAGGGCCCCAAAACTGTGGAGTGATCTGTGGTGTGTCGCAGCCTTTCAGTCACAGCTAAAGACTCATCTTTTAAATCTTTGTTTTCTAGTCATAACCCATAGTGCCGCTGGTGTGCCGTGGACATGCTATGCCCTATGTATTCTGTCATCTCCTGCATCTTACTTATCTGAGCACAAATCTCTCTTTTGTCTTCTAGCCATAATCCCACTCCAAGGGGTTGAAAGCCGTGGACCCCTAGAGATTTATTTTCTACTATAATATTCTGCTACCTTATAGGAGTTTTTGTTAGGTCTCTTAGTGGCCTAATGGTTTGTTTGTTTATTTTCTTAATTTATCTACTTGATTATTTTCAATGAGTAAAGTGCTCTGTGACTACCCTGAGAAGCGTGCTACAATAAATACATATTGATTAATTTATTGATTGATTGATTGTGTCAACTGGCACAAATCATAATGCTTTTGAATCCTTGAAGTACATTCCAAGAAACAAATTATACAGTATTGAACACATTAATATTGTATGCGAATTTGCTATACTAATGCATTAATATTAAAGTATTTTCTTTTTATCTTAATTACAAGTATATGATAGGGGATAGTGATCTGACAAATATGGCTAAGGGATCATATTTATTTGTTTGCTTGTTTGTTTTCTGTTTTCTGTTGGTTTTTTGTGTATTGTATATCCAAGAATAATACTGGAAATGTAGATACTGACAATACATTAGACAGTATTTATTGGTAACAGTAAGAACCTGGTTTTACCTTGCTTATATGGTCCAAAAACATCTATTATAAATTACATAAACAGCTTTAAAAGTTGCTGATGTTCAGTTGCCCCTGGCTTCTGCAACAATAAAGCAACTGATGATTTATGATCACAATTGGCTAAGTGAACCTGGGCAGAATACAGAGAAGGATGAACCAATGGAAAGAAGGGTGACATTGATGTATCCGTCAGGGCTTTTTTTCTTATTCTTTTCCAGGAGACAAGGGGTGTCCATTTTTCATCATCAATGGGAACTTCATTGCAGCTTTGGTCAACCGAGTGATTTCACCCTAACCTTGATAAACTTATGCAGAATCCCAGAGGAATGCACAACTGCGGTAAATCAAAATCCTCCAACGCGTTTTAGACATCCGCAAAGATGGCATGAATTATGAGCCTCCATCTCTGCATTCCTCACAAACATATTGGAACATGTCTCAGAGTTACTGTGACTTTAAGAAGCGGCTCATGTCTGGACGCAGCACTTTAACTGTGTTATCTGGGTTAACGTGTCTTTCATGTATGTTTTGGGAATACCGAGGTTGGGCCTTTCCTACGTAAAGCTTGCTTCTCTGGTTTTTCAGATTTGTACCCAACATGTGAGGCTGACACTCATCTTTTTCTCTATACTGGTACTCCTACTCGCACCTCACTATTAATGCTGCAATATGATAGTATAATACAAAAGTATTAGACAAGTAGACCGACAGAACAATATACCGTAACTATATAGACAGGTATGTAGGCAGATAGATTGATATAGGATTTATGTAGTTATATGCAAAATCACCCTATAATACAACAATAATATAAGATTAAATATGTATTATCCTGTGTTTCAGGTATACATGCGAACAGTGTCAACAAAATTTGTATATATGGTAGAACCTTCCTGCAAAATTGCCAAAAGGGTACCATTCATATGTTGCACATTTTGCATTGGCATTAGCCCCACTTCTAATGGTGGACTAGCACAGTGAAATATCATTTACAATTTTTCCACTGGCATTTAAATTAGTAAATCCATGACTCACAAAAAGTAGGTCAACCTCTGGTATTGTGTAGAGCCTGAAATGACCAAGCTGGGGAAGTGAAATAAACATGATTTCTGTCCAGACAGCATTGGGAGAAGCTACTGTTAAAAACCTAGTCGTTACTAATCCAAAGTACTTGAAAAAAAGTATTACAGTAATCAAAATGACTCATTATGATTCAGTGACAATAAATATATACATTTTTACATAAATCTCAAGGGCAGATAAGTTCCTGGCCTTTTAAAAATTAACCACATTAATAAATAGTAGTAGTAAAACAGACAGACCTACAAAAAACAGAGGAAGACGAATACAGGTTTTCCTATGTAAAAGGAAAATAAGTAATAACCAAAGGGCAAGGTAAGTATTGTTGAAGGGCTCGTTATTAATGGTGGTGCCTGGCTCTGCCCAGAGATTTAGATGCCTTAGAGCAGTTATTAAGTAAAAAAAAAAAAGACAAGCATTTTTTAACCTCCCATGAATTTAATGAAACCGCAAGATTAAGGAGGAAAAATGGTTATGATAGGGTCAGACGTATGGCAATGTGCTTGGGTTAATTAAATTTGTCTCGAATCTCGAAGAGACATCTGCTCTGCTCTTCTTTGTGGGCTGCAAAGGTGCAGTTATTAATCACAAACTGTCTTTGTGTTACATATTTTAACCAAAGCAATATGGGCTGGTTGAACACATTGTACAGCAAAACAAGAAGAGCTGTCAATTTGACAGCATTATGTCTTACACACACCTTTGGATGTATTCCTATTGTCCGTAACTGCAAATGAAGAATATCAATTAGTTTAAAACATTAAAATACAACAAATAATTTCATAAAAATGAACTCTGTGGCTGCAGATGTCATTGCAGCCCCGATTAAATCACCACTTTCACCCATCTGCCAGTTGTGATTTCCAAACACAATATTTGCTTTCCATTTTGTTAGTTACAAGTACCCAGCAAGAGACTGCCATCAAGTACTGGGTTTGGCACTTTGAATGTTTATTGGATGCAGGCCACTCTCCATATCAGTCAAGCTATGTAACATGACTACACTTATACATCCTATATGACTCAGTTTTTGATAAAAGTGTGATATATGAACAGTTGCTGTGAGTCCTCTAAGATAGAAGTAGCAGCATGTTTCTCAAAGACTGCATCTTTTGTTAATTTCTCTCTCTCTCTCTCAATATAATTAACTACACTTGTAAAATTACTTTTTTTAAGAATAGTGGGATTTCATTTTCATGTGTTTATCAGACATTTATGAGTCTTATAACCTTCACACTTGACCTTTAAATGAAAAAAAATGTGCTGAATATAGAAGCCTAATGAAAGTGTAACTGTTTATTTAACATTCTACCTGTCAAATTGTTCTCTTTAACCACATACAGCCTTCACATGTGTAAATCTCAGTCAGTCTGACTAAATTTAGTAAGAATCATGAAGGTTAGTTATTGTCTCAATTTGCATTTGCTGCTGTGCATATCAAATATCATGATATAATGTAAGTCATTAAAGTATACATAATACATAGATTTTCTTTCATTTTTCTGACTTTGAATTTATCCACATCTTTGAAGATTCTGGTGATGACAACATGCTTTGGAGGTCATTTGTTTATTTCACAGTAAAATCTATTTGCACAACTTTGCACATACACCGAGACTACATTTTGTCCAAATTGTGTTTTTCACTTAACTGTAATTGAGGAAAAACAACAATATCAAGATAAATTAGTAAAATGTATACATGTCCATTTTCGAATCTTTGTGAAAGATTTTAATTTAATGTAATTTCCATTTATAGTTCTTTTTAAATGATTACATGGGTTCCCAAACTTCCCAGTGGGAACTTAGAGGCCACACAGCACTACATACCCCAACTGAGTATGGACAAGAACCTGTCCTTGTTGATTATTTTAATTAGGAATTATTTTGTATTCATTTTAATTAAGATTAAGAACGGGCCCCACAGTTAAAGACATTATTTTGTTTTGTAAATGTTCAATAATCCATTGAAAACAGCCTGGCCAAATAAAACCATTATGTCCAAATATACTACATCAAACTACACACACATATGTGATTTGTCTTGAATATGTAAAGAAGGAAGACACGGGGAGAATGAAAAACAGGTTAAGAATTCACCAAACCATTTATTTCATTGCTACCAGCACTGGGTCTCCTTTTTAGAAAGACAAATACCCTTAATATATTACAAAATGAAGGGTACCACTAAGCAACACCTAACAAGAACTTTAAAGCTTCATAACATATATTATTAAAATATTGTTAACATTGTAATATTTTATCTTGCCATAAATTGTATAATAGCTGCTGCTATATATAATTATAGCTGCTTATTTCAGCAAGATATCTAAAACATGCACGAAATGGTAAACAAATATTGTAAATATTGAACCAGCATAAAATCATCTTTGTTTAAATTATATTGTAGTGAAAAGAAGATACATGGACACAATCTGCTACTGATAAACAAAAAGTAAAAAGTAATATTAACCCTTTATTTGATTACATTGTGTCAACTGTCAAATTAGTCTAGTAAGAAATAAATTACCTTTGATTATATTTAGCTAAATGCCCTTTGCTGTCAAGGTAGGACTTGTGATATCCTAATATTTATTTCTTGCTAAAGATAAGAAAGGTTTCCATTGATTGCCTGAGAGGAGCACATTTGTCACCTGGTGTAATGTGTGATTTTAATGGCTCTGTAAGTTAACCAAATGGTAATCAGTGATGCCTTGTGAAAAAAAGAAGCAATTGAAAATGTCCACCCTGACAATTTATAGGCTGATAAATGAACAAAGATAAGGACTCAGAGTACAGTGGATTATGTTGTGTCATACAGTGCAACAAATCCTTTAATAAAAGTATATTTCACGACAGGATATTGTCTGTCGCTTTGGGATATAGGGATAAGCACCAAGGGCTTACACTGATTGTGGCATATTTTGTTTTGCATCAATACACCTAGTCTACACACAGTTCTTTGAATCTATAGTTTCCAGAAAGCTTCACACAGGAAGTCAAAATCTCTTCTGCTAGCTTAATGTAAATTATTGTTTTTATGGTATTTTGTTATACTATTTTTTCTTTTGCTACCTTTTTGCCAGGTGTGAAATGAAAACAGGATTCATACATACCTTTATATGGAAAATCTTTAGTAAATCATTACTTTGTGTTACATCTCTGTTTGAAGTATCCATTGGGAGTTCATGAATGGTAACTAAACAGAGTTTTAATCAAATCCTGCATGAGGCCCAAGTCATGTTGATCTTTGAATAAAAATACATTTTGATTTTATTAATTCACTGGCAGACAAGACCAGAGAAAGTTACAATCTCCTGTGGAAAAAAAAATATAACACTCTGACACTGTAAAATTCTATATCATAAATACAAATAAATAAATAAAACCTTGGAAATCAGCCAGCTCAAGCCAAATGTTATTGTCAAGCCCAATCCGCAAGCATCTTACAGAAAACCTTTTTTTTTTTCTTCTTATTTGCAGGGTTGGGTCATTTATTATTTATAATGACAAGCTGCAGTAATGTATCTAGTGGAATGTAGAACACAAAGTTCAGTCAAATGCTGATAAGTGCATATACAGGGAGAGGCTATTTTATTATTGCTTCCAGATAGTATACTGACTGCAGTGTTTTGACGTGGATATTCATTGTCTGCAGTCATACCAGTTCACATTGCTGACTTATTCATACATTATTACTTATTGAGGTTTCTGCAAATAACAGAGAGCTGAGGGATTTTGTGTTCATTTGGGGCTTGGAGCAGGTACATTGATCTAAAGGTTGTACCTACAGTGAGGGAAAAAAGTATTTGATCCCCTGCTGATTTTGTACGTTTGCCCACTGACAAAGAAATGATCAGTCTATAATTTTAATGGTAGGTGTATTTTAACACTGAGAGACAGAATAACAACAAAAAAATCCAGAAAAACGCATTTCAAAAAAGTTATAAATTGATTTGCATGTTAATGAGGGAAATAAGTATTTGACCCCTTCGACTTAGTACTTGGTGGGAAAACCCTTGTTGGCAATCACAGAGGTCAGACGTTTCTTGTAGTTGGCCACCAGGTTTGCACACATCTCAGGAGGGATTTTGTCCCACTCCTCGTTGCAGATCCTCTTCAAGTCATTAAGGTTTCGAGGCTGACGTTTGGCAACTCGAACCTTCAGCTCCCTCCACAGATTTTCTATGGGATTAAGGTCTGGAGACTGGCTAGGCCACTCCAGGACCTTAATGTGCTTCTTCTTGAGCCACTCCTTTGTTGCCTTGGCTGTGTGTTTTGGGTCATTGTCATGCTGGAATACCCATCCACGACCCATTTTCAATGCCCTGGCTGAGGGAAAGAGGTTCTCACCCAAGATTTGACGGTACATGGCCCCGTCCATCGTCCCTTTGATGCGGTGCAGTTGTCCTGTCCCCTTAGCAGAAAAATACCCCCAAAGCATAATGTTTCCACCTCCATGTTTGACGGTGGGGATGGTGTTCTTGGGGTCATTCCTCCTCCTCCAAACACGGTGAGTTGAGTTGATGCCAAAGAGCTCGATTTTGGTCTCATCTGACCACAACACTTTCACCCAGTTCTCCTCTGAATCATTCAGATGTTCATTGGCAAACTTCAGATGGGCCTATACATGTGCTTTCTTGAGCAGGGGGACCTTGCGGGCGCTGCAGGATTTCAGTCCTTCACGGCGTAGTGTGTTACCAATTGTTTTCTTGGTGACTATGGTCCCAGCTGCCTTGAGATCATTAACAAGATCCTCCTGTGTAGTTCTGGGCTGATTCCTCACCGTTCTCATGATCATTGAAACTCCACGAGGTGAGATCTTGCATGGAGCCCCAGACCGAGGGAGTTATTTTGTGTTTCTTCCATTTGCGAATAATCGCACCAACTGTTGTCACCTTCTCACCAAGCTGCTTGGCGATGGTCTTGTAGCCCATTCCAGCCTTGTGTAGGTCTACAATCTTGTCCCTGACATCCTTGGACAGCTCTTTGGTCTTGGCCATGGTGGAGAGTTTGGAATCTGATTGATCGATTGCTTCTGTGGACAGGTGTCTTTTATACAGGTAACGAGCTGACATTAGGAGCACTCCCTTTAAGAGAGTGCTCCTAATCTCAGCTCGTTACCTGTATAAAAGACACCTGGGAGCCAGAAATCTTGCTGATTGATAGGGGATCAAATACTTATTTCCCTCATTAACATGCAAATCAATGTATAACTTTTTTGAACTGCGTTTTTCTGGATTTCTTTGTTGTTATTCTGTCTCTCACTGTTAAAATACACCTGCCATTAAAATTATAGACTGATCATTTCTTTGTCAGTGGGCAAACGTACAAAATCAGCAAGGAATCAAATACTTTTTTCCCTCACTGTATGTTGGCCAAACTGTTTTGCAAACCTCATTCATCTGTGTGTTTTAAATTTGCCTCGGGTTTTCATATAGATGGCAAAATTGACAGTCAAAAATGAAAGAATAAACTAATGATGCAGGTCATGTGGCAAGTATACAGCCATTGGTTAATTATGACATAATATTATTCCATAGACTGTTCTTGACAACCACACTTTGTAAGCTCACATCTAAATGGAATGGAATAGCTTAACTAATTAAATATACCACCACTTCTTCTTTCCCTGTATCTTAGGAAACCACTGAGTGAGATACAGAAATGTGATCCATCACTGAAGTGGTCTTACCTTCCTAGACCATACTCAATTCATTTTCTGAAACAGAGGGCTTAATGAATGCCAGAGCATTTACTATAAGTGTATTTCAGAAGCACTTCCTTGTTGAGCACGGCATTGCATAAAATCACAGAAGGTACCGTCAAAGCCTTCCAATCAAATCTGAAAACTGACAATTCAACATCCCTTTGAAACTTCTGAGAGAAGTCAATTATGTTGCTCTGAAACATTACACATAAAATCCTGTCAAAAAATGTCCATTTAGACAAATTACCCTGAAATGGTGCAATCACTGATGCCCCTTCATACTGAAATAGCTAACGTCTTTTCTTGGCTTAAACCAAATGACGGCAAGTATTATTTGCATTCCTTAAGATGATCTGCATGCATTCAGTGACACAGCTGTTAATTAACATTCCATCAAGATGTATTGTTCTCGTTACTATTCTTTTTGTATAACCTATCTATAGAGACAAATTATTAGAATGTACCAACTACCAGCTGAGTTAATTAATTGGCTGAAGGCTTATCACAAGTAAATAAAATGTGCACACTAAGTGAATATCACATTCATTATAATGCACCATTACCAATTTTTTTTTTTTTTTCGGGTCATTATACATAATTTGACTTTGTTCTCAAATTATATACTTTTACAATGGTACTGATAATCAGACATTAAGATTTATGAGGATGTCTGGAATGATACTAGCAAAGACTGCAGGACATAGCATTCCTAGGGCCCGACAGATATATCGGAGCACCGATATTATCTGCCAATATTGGCCTTTTACAGAAATGTCTGTATCAGCACATATTCCACCGATAATGCACTGATATGTTCTCTCAAGCTACTGGCTAAATATATATTTTTTTAAATACCATAAAATCCTCCAGAGACTTCAGACAATAAATACTGTTTTATTGTTTGTAGTATTTTACATATAACCAATAAAAACAATTCAAATTTTTAATACTTATGATTAAAAACTTTTTTTAAATCAATTCTTAAAATCACTTTAAATTTTTAAAATCTTTGTGATTTAACAAAAACAAAAAAAAACTTAACTTTAAATAAACAAGTGCACAAAACAACAAAACAAACGTGATTAAAGCAAAACTGCTAACCAACATTAAAGTTCTTCAGACAATAAATAAATAAATAAATAAATAAATAAATACATGTTTATTTGGTTTTACATTCATTATTATAATGACTCCACAGTGGTCAGTGATTCTCGGTAAAAACTTGCAAAACCGGGTGGGGGGGGGTTGGGGGGTGGTAACGGTGGGTAAAAATGTGTGAGAGCGGAGAGAGTTCTGCACACAGAATATGTTGAAAACCTAATATTAACATATTTGGGGTTTTATTGCATATAAATAGTTTCAGTTTTGAGTCAAAAAGGATAAAAGCACCTATATTCAGTATATACAGATTAATGGCATCCCTAAATAGAGTGTGAGCAACTCCACAGGAATGTCTGACGGTGTAATAGGGGAATGAATGGAATGCAGGATAAAGTTAGTCTAATTGTTGATAACTTCTGGATTGTGCTCAGGACAAAGGGCTGCATTTAGGGGCTTCAATGTCTCAAAAATGTAGGCCATTTTTAACTGAGATTACATCACTCTTTCCTTTAAATGTTTTCATCAAGTACTTGGAATTGAATGCATGTAATTTTGAAGGGCACAATTTAACATTACAAACGTCTGCAGTTAATTTATCAAGGACAAGCTGGATGAACAGTTTGATCATCCCTGCTAAAGATGAACTAAAAGGGTACTAAAGCACATAATATACTATGAATGAAGGAGATTGAGGAGGGCAATGCAGGCGATGCTTTCCATGACAGCCCAAAATAGTCCTTCTGCAACATCTTTTAGAGGAGGACAAGTGGTGATCATGTCCCTTGATAAGGAGATGGACTTGAGTATCCCCTCTTTACTTGGGAAACATATTTATTATGCACGGTGTCATTTAAACATTTATAGCTAAGATGTTATAAATGATTTAAATAGGAGATTTGGGAAAAGTGAATTAGTAAACCATTCCTCCCAAAAGGGCTCATTAATACAACAATCCCCTAGATGAGCAGCAGCACCTGCACCTGCAAACGGAAGAAGGAATCAAAAGAAGAGGATGTACTTCTGACTATATTATATATAATATATATTGTTTATTGAAGATGAATGGAAGTTCAGAATGAATGTATTTATGCTGGACTGGATTTTAAAGTACATACATATATTTATTATATCTCAGAATGGCCAGAAGACCTTGGGACATTTGAAGGCATGGTTTTGTTGTTGCTGCTGTTGTTCAATACATTATAGGTTTAAAAGCACCTGTGCCTCAATGCAAGAAAATAGTTAAATACAGTAAGACATGCTTTGAAGACTTTCTGTACACAACTCCCCCCTTCCCCAAAGAAGAAAAAAAAAACACATTAGGTCAAAAGGTGACCTGCTATAAAAATTTAGACCACTAAACTTCAAAAATCCCATACATGAAATTTAACATCGAGTGGGCATTTAATCATAACATTCATCGATAATAGAATAGAGCAGACTGCAGCACTATGCATCTCTATAAAACCAATTTACAGAAAATTGCATACCTTCCAAAAAGAGTGACTGAAGCAAATTTTGCTGCTTAACTTTAGAGAATAAAATATTTAATATTCCAGGCATTAACATGCAGCAGGCTTTCAAATCATGCTAGCAGCCAGCTACATCTTATGTCCGTTAATATGATACAGTAAAGTAAATTGCATAATAAAATCATTTATATTATTTTTGGGAGGAAAAAAATAGCAATTTTCTCTAGGCTTAATGGAAGAAGGCAAAAAAGAAACAACTCAATGGCTTTCTCTGAATTATATCAACATTCTTATAGGGTTCCTTTCACAGAATAAGAAAAAAAAACACTCCTGGGTGTCAGACAGTAAAGTCAATGTTTGATTTTCTCACTTCTATGAAGATGTAAAAAGATAAAAATGGAAAAGTGGTAAAAGACATAGCTTGTGAATATTTTTGTAAATAATTAATGTCATTTATCACCAGTATGTGTTAAGGTATAAGAATTAGAAAGAGTTAAATTAAATATAGTTTAACTGATATAAACAAACTGAATGGAAATCTTATAGCATTTGCCGTGCCAGGCACATTCTGCAGGTTGTTGAAGCATGTTTTATCATTTTCAAATAAATTCATATTCATTTCCAAATTCCCTTACATACAGTATTGAAGACATTTTCAGTATTTCTCATTTCTCATCTAATTCAGCTTGACAGTGCCATTAGTTGTTGATATCTTCATTCTTTCTAGCATGATTCATATTTCTTCACTCCCTATGAAAGAACTATGGTAACCTCTGATGACTACTACCTTTTATTAATTTATTTTAGTGCTCAAAATGCAAGAAAGTGCTGCTTTCCTGTATGTATTTCTTCAAAATAGGGAAACCCACTTAGTAAAAATGTATTAATTAAAAATATATATTTTTTATGGATATGGTAAAAGTACTGTGCAGAATAAAAACATATCTTGCTGATCAAATGTATGCAAGAAATTCCATAATTATGTTTCAAAAATCAGATGCAGCTTGCAGGTATTTCTTAAAAGATCCACATACATTTAAAGCATCAAGCAATTAAGCCTTTTATTGTCATGTAATATAACAGGCAATTAAATAATGGTTGACAAAAAGGATCTGTTCCTCTTAAAAATGTTAATAAAACCACAAACATAAGAAACACACATATGATTCCGAGGTGAGTTGACACCATCACTGTGACAACTGCAAAGTGAAAGCTCATCCCAAGCCATCCCCCTTTCCATTAAACCATCTTAACTCAGAGATTGAATATCGTATTGTATGTTTTCCTCATTTACAATCTCTGCTTTACTCAATCAGATCAAGTGAGTCTCAATGCTCCTGTGTCATAATCCTGACACATTTTGAAAAAGAGAGCTCCCAGATGTAAAATTAGATATATGTTAAGAGCAGTGATGGAGCTGTGAATGTTTGGATTCACTCTATTGTATCAGCTTGCACACACTGTCAGTCAGATACCAGACAAAAGACCCACCAAGATGTGTGTTTATTTCCGAACAATGATAGCTAAGAGACATGGGATTTTTCATTGAATTCCTTCTACAGATGAGATACTGTAACCCATTAGTGTGTGCCTTCAACTTCATTGTAATTATTATAATCAGAGCTTATTTGGCTCTCATTCAAATTAGTTTGATGTATTCTGTATTGTATTTTCTTTTGAAGTGGACAACTGAACTCATCCATCAATAAACTGAATAAACCTGAGTAAAACAGCTGGGCCAAAACTTGGGAATGACCAACAATGTATGTGTGTGGACTATGCTCTTGAACTACTAAAGACTGCAGTATACCCTCTTTAACGGCTTTGGGCAAATTTCTAAATGCTATCTAAATGGATTACTATAAATGTTTAAAGAAAAACATTTGTACTTTAAAATACATGATCTTCTGACAGTATGAATTGTGTACATGTTACAGTTACAGTGGTGTCATCAGTGATGTGGGGTTATCGCTAAGTGGACTAGGTACCCAGAGGTTTGCTAGAGACAGAGGTTTAAATCTAAGGTCCAACTTTAGCTAGGCAATTATCAATTGAGGAGACCTGCCAGAAAGCTGAAATAATATAATGATTAAAACACAAACAAATTATTTAAGTAATAGTCTGTCTAAACATGGAATCATACACCAAGCTAAATACTGAAAGCTTTTTCAAGCCAGTTAACCTTCCTTTGTCAAATACTACAAACAGCTAACAAACTAAACTGGGTAAATACTGTAACACCATGCGGGGCAGCCATGTTGCCAGGCTCTTGACATAGGCAGGGTATAGGGAAACTAATGTGGATTATGGTGCAAAGGTGATGATTTGCTTACAGTGCTGGGGTGAGGGAAATGAAAGAAAACCAAAAGAAAATCCAGCTCTTGTTGAGCCTAACTAAACATGATCCACATGTCCCTCTCTAAAGAATGAGAACAAACCAAATAGACAGACAAAGAAACACCAAGCCAAGCAAACAGTGAATCACAAATCCAAAAGCAAAGTCCCAGTCGGTAAGCAAGAGATTGTTCCCAGTTTCTCTGTTCTTTATGCTCACTCCTTCTCTTTAGCCCTCCAACTCCTACTCTCCACAAATAAGCCATGCCTGCATCCTGCTTATATACAGACACTGGCCAATCAGTGCAGTCCTGTGAGTCAGGTGCTCCCAGCTGCTGATTCACCCGCTCAGGGCTTCTGGGAGCTGTAGTGCCACTCCAGCACCATGCCACAATATTCTATACAAGGAGATACTGACAGTGAATCCTGATGAAGGCTATATGCACATGTTGCATAGTTAATTATTTATGAACAACTTTGAAGTTGTATGAGTGTGAAGCTCCTGATTATGAATTCAAAATGATTACTTATATTTTATATTACTTAAAACAGAAGCACAAAAGGGACATTTTAAGGTTATAATATGATAATAGTTAAATTGCCACATTTAAACATTTATTGCAGAATGTTTTATCTTCCTTTATTCCCATACAACATGCATTTTCCTATTTGAGTGAAAATTACTCGCACACAATTGCCAGATCTATAGGAGGTAAATCATGATTTCTTTTGAGGGTGTGCCACAAAGCATATCTTTATTCTGGTAAACCAATCTATGGTCATATTTTAGACACTGAAATACAATTGCTATTGCATTACTTGGACTTCTCAGGAGTTGTTAACAAAACATATCTTGATTGATAATACTGAACAAAGATTAATTGCTATAGAAAATAAAGTTTTGTGTTAGTTAAATATTAGCAGTTAAGTGACATATTGTGTATATCATATGAAGCATTTCCTTTTGACATTTAAAGGCCAAAATATAAAACACTTGTGGACAAAAAAACTGTATAATAACAATTATGTAAAATAATCACTAAACCCACTCTGAATCTCTTAAACATACCTGGGGACCTATGGGGATGTATTTGGAGTTCAGGTACAGATTTTCTATCAGTTTCCTTAAGGAAGTTTCAGAGATGAATGGTATCTGGAATATAGCAACAGCCTATTGAATTTACAAAGATAAAATCAATCTTTTTTTTTCTTAAGCAATGCTTCAGCAAGCCTGCCTTCAAGCTATGTCTTACTTATTATTTTAAAGCTCTTCCTGGTCAGAATCAGATAAACACTGTCTACTGGAGAGCAATAAAAATAATTACAGCAATTAACTTCCCCTGGATTTTTTAACATTGAGAAAAGTCTAACATGTATAACATATTACTGGTGTTACAATGTTCTAATTCATCCTTTATCAAACAAATAAAAGATCTCCTAAATTTTTGGCAACAATACAAATAATAACAGAACCCGAATAATTCCCACAAGTTTAATTTAAAAAGGGAAGAGAGGAATATGCACTCTAAAAGTCATAAAATATTACATTTAAGTTGCCACAAAATAAACATTATTTGCTTTGGCCACTTTCATAAGTCTTCCGTCTTACTTTTTGGGGATTCAAAAGTCTTATGAAGCACTTTGCAACTTTAAATGTAGGTCATTTGAATTTATCAGTATCATGCTTTCCATCCACCATAAATACTCAATGAATACTTTTGCACATGAAAAGATACACTAAATGGAAAGCAAAATCCATTTATCTTGTAATGGTACTGTGACTCCATTGTTTTATACTTTGTAGAAAAGCAACGTATCTGCATTTCAACCGAAAAACTGCATACGGGAAAAAATAAAAAATAAATACGACAGGGTGGATTTCAACAGCAAATTTTGTAATTACTTTTTGAAAATGGTTTTCTGATAGAAAAATACATATTATATACCATGCCTTTCCAATGTGATCAGTCATGGAGGCTTTAAAACATTTTCTGCCTCTGGCATTCTGAAAAATGCAGTAAAAATAACATTTTAATGCAGATGTCTGCAGTCCTAACATATGTGTATTGGAAATGTACGTAATCCATCCCCGCCAAATCTCAAACAATACTAATTGAACTAGACAAAACATACATATTTTTTTAACTTCACAAATAGTCATGTAATACTATATATTAACATAATATGTATCATACTCTGCATTATATGTGTACATATATATAGTATTTATAGTAGCTACTTCTGATTTTATTGAGAATTGTATATCTGCATGGTGTAAACTGATACACTCTAAGAAATATGCAATGTAATTGTATATAATATTTGTATTATTATAAATAGTTATTTCCAGCAGTTTGCTTAAATTCTTAATAGTATTTCAATAGTTTTAGAATTGACATGCTCATACAGTTAAAATATATATCAGCTCAGATACATTAGCAGAGCCAAAGTTATCAGGCTTTGTGAATTTGAAACCAGTAACCATTAATAAGCCATGTTGGCTTATGACCGGAGTGGCAACAAACCTCAGAACCTGCATCTATGTATCTTTATGTTTAGAGGTACAGAGAGAATCCCTTCATCCCATTGCATGGCATCATCTCAAAAATCATCTTTAAAATTACCCTGTGAAGAATAAGTGGATAAGGTTTTTTTTCATGATTTGCTAAGAATAAATATGGGAAAGGAAGATTAAATATTTGTCACATCAGAAATATAAAGAATGTATAGTTAGAAGGCAAAATGAGGACTGGCCTTTCTGTTTATTTCTTGCTTCCTTACTCCTTTCACCAAAAATGTAAAATCTCTAGTTATTTCAATCACTATAAAGGATAAGCCACTGGCAACTCCATGTGTGAATTCTAAAGCTCACTGATGTGACCTGTAGAATACTAAAATCTACACCAAAAGAAACTCATTGAGCTTTTTGTGTTCCACATTTTTATGGACTGTATATTGAGAAATACAAATTACAAGATATTTATACATACATTTCAGTAACTTCAACTGGAAAGGTTGATTTCTTTCAGCTTGATCTAAAAAGCATAAAAAGGTCTAATGCAAAGGATCTACACAGGCTGAATAAAGACATAAACATATTATAGGCAGGAGTCCCTTTGGCAAAAAGGGAAGGGCACAAAGCCCAGATGAGGCACCACTGATCTGACTGCCTTCGGGGAAAAGGAAAAATAAAGATCAGGCAGAACATAATGTTTTCAGATTGCATTAGTATACACAAATACATTAATCAGTCAACGTGTGTATACATGCATTTATGTGTAGATGCTTAAACCATATACATGTCATATACTGTGGTGTGTAAAAACCCAATTCACCATATTCAGCTAATAAAGCATAAAGCTACAGATAAAAAAAGCTTATTCTTGATCAAATGAGCTCCAAAAGCTCCACAGAAAGAAAACGGAAACAGCTTCTACAGCTTCTTCAGCTAAAGACTTAGCATCACATGTTAAAAACCCATCAGGCACTTTTTAGTTTTTGGACATTTTTAGACAATATCAAATTTGTACAAAACATAGAGTGTTTGTTATTATTATTGTTTTTCCAGTTTCCACAAATCTCCAACCTGGATTGGGAAACTGTGGCATTTCTCTTCTGCAGCTCACTAAAAATTAAACTCAGAACCCTGAAATAGATATTCACATGGACAGCTAGTATTGATACCACAGGTGGAAGATAAATAAAATAAACAACCTTCAATATATCTGTTGACAATATGAGGGAACACAAGACAAGTTAATATTAGTTATATCCTGATGTTACTATTAGATTACACTGTCCTTCACAGGAGATAGATAGATAGACAGAAAGATAAATAGATAGACACCGTAGATGGACAGAGACTGAGAGAGAGATAATGATACAGGTATTTAATGTAGTCCAGTTCTCCCAAACTGTAACATATTTTAAGAGGATTGTTGTGATGCACATGCACTGCCAGAGTTTGCTGTTTTTTTCCACTGGGGAATGTTGCTTTCCTTCACACGGTACACACAGTGTTGGAAAGAAAGTGTTTACAGACTTCTCTGCAGAAAAACTGGGACATCTGGAAGCTTGCATAAAGAGGAAACTACATCGCTGGCGATGTCATATAATGTATGTGGCGCTAACACAGTGCCTTTAAAAGGGGACAAAATAAGACTTAGGTTGCAAAGTAATTTCTAAATTCTTACCTATAAGAGAATAATGAAATTATATAATTTTACACCTTAAAAATATAAATGATTTGATTATATACCTCAAGCTTTACAAATCACTTTCAGGCTAACTTGACTATCTTAGCCTTTTGAAAATTACACAATGAGTGTGCTTTTACAATGAATTTATCTAGTAAAGCTTCCCTTCCATTTTCTGCAATATACACTACAGAGTATTTGATTTTTTTAGACTCGGCTCTAAAGTGGCTACAGATTCCAGCTCGGTTTTTATTTTGTAGTATGCAATCAATTGATAAAGTGCTTTATATCTGATTATGACAGCACACATTAGTATTCATATAATCTCACACATTGCAGTTTTCACAACTTGAAATGAATGGTGATACATTTTTTTTATTTCAGATACTTCAAGCACAACGGCAGCCAAACTCCATTCCCTTCACATGCATTATCTGACCTACAATTAACTGCCCTGGAAGCAATTTTATCGGAGGATCATACAAAGCTGATGCTGGAAACACAATCTTTAGAAAACATCCTTCAAACATGTCAGTGGCAATATTCAGTACATAAAAATCAATATCAATATCAATATCAAATTTCATGATTTCCATTTAAAAGTCCTTCAGCAGCTTAATGAAATCTCCATGTTCAAACTCAAGCCCACAGATGTTATTCTTCAGCAGAGCTCATTGAATAATCTACTGTAAATCTGAGCACAGATCATAAAAGCAGCAGTTATAATGACTTACTTTTACTCGTTTTTGCTTTCGCTGTGATTTGTGCATTACAGTGTTTTTATACTTCTGTACCAATTTAAGAATTGTGAGGCTGTCAAAGCATCACCCGTTTTCCAAACAAAATGTACTTGAGGCATAATACAAAAAAATGCACGGATAACTTCCTCTTTTTGGTTTCTCTAGACATCATACTGCAAAAGTTGGCCTAGCAAAGGTGCGCTATAAGAAAAGCAATACATCCATTAGAAGTTACTTTTTTGATAGTATGATCTTATCTTGTATTTATTTAACAGATATTGTACAATTAGTTTCATATATCAATATGATATTTTGCACGTCTGCAAAACTGATAATTCCAGATACATACACATAAAATTATGTCTGTTAGAGGAATAAATAATAGTATTTAGGTCTGTGCCATCATATCCATGGTTGGAGATATCCATTTCAAAAACACCAGTTATAGCAACCTGTGGTGTTCAGGGCCCCACCTGTACCTCAATACTGGCAAGCACCTGCTCTTTATCAGGATATTCACCTGTGACCAAGGCAGATTCTCTGCAGATAGCCTTTTCATATCATGCCACTATTTCTTAATCCATGCACAGTTCACACAGCCTTCACACAATAGTATCCACACACGACATAAAATGCATGCAGCCTTGTGCACATCTATAATAACCTTAATTTGCACCCTGGCTTCATGTGCATAGTGTCCCTAAGTATGGACCACATAAGGCACACCTTCCACCCATGCTGCAATGCAACATAAACCATCTCTTGGGAATATCTATTATAGGGATCTGATGCTTTGAGCAGAAATGCACATTAGCAAAATTAGATTTCCATACCTATAAACAATATATTACAAAAAATCTAATAACACATTTGATCTGGAATTGGAATTTTCCCGTTTATTTTTCCCCTTTGTAATCTTACAGTTTCTGTACAATCAGCTGTAATGAATTGTTTCAGCTGCATGTTGAACTTGGGAAGAAAATATAATTTGCATCGATTAAACTGATATTTTGGCAAGATATACAGTGTCTGTGTCAGTCTTTGACTGAGTAGAATGCTTAGGTGAGTTCTGAGGCACCAGATCTATATTGTGTTCCTTATTAATGACTAATGTTCTTGGTAAATGACTTTATTTCCCCAAGGAAATTATTGCATGAAAGGAGACTCAGCTCTATAAAGCTGTACTTTCTGACTTTGAATTATGACAGTTGGGTGACTTTTTCATATCTTGAAGCACACATTAGTGTTTCTCCAATGTCTTTCATGAAGTCATGATTTTGGGGGGAGGAAAGTGTGGAAGAGAAAAAGAGAGAGAACTGTTGCTTAAATGTAAGATAATGAAACTTTTCACATAAAATCTAATACCTACCCATAACATATGCTGAGGAGGTTAACAATCTCATATGTTAACAAGTAAATTGACACCCCCAGGCCAGATGGGATTGTCTTTTCTCCCTTTTCATGCAATTTTGAGCTGCCAATTAGTCAAATCAGCCCACCACTACAATGGTGTTCTTGTTCAGTGGGAGTGAGATGAAGCATGCGTTCACAAAAGGCATGTTGTTGAAGTCATCAGCTGTTTACTGTGCTGCAAGCCCAGGATGCCCGCAGCCCAGCTAATACACCGATGAGAGGATCTGATGCAGCTGGAACTGCTAACAATCTGAACCTGCAGGCATCTGAGAAGCCACATGAGCCATTGACATGAGATGAACTGAGGATTACCCAGCCCACTTCTGCCCACCCTGCCCCGGCAGCACTCAGCCAATTGTATGATTCCCCCAGGGATCTCCTGGGTAAAGCCAGTGCTAGCATAGTCAAGATGTGAGACTAGCTACAGGACACTTCACTTCAGGAGGAGGCTTTAACTCGATGCACCATTCAGATGTCCCGAGGAGTTTTTTTTTTTTTTTTTTTTAAAGAAAGAGACGTATAGGTTCTGGTATGGCCAAATCTAAACACTTTCTATATGAAAATGTACAAAAATGTATTTAATAAAACATTATGTTTAAAAACTTTAGTAGGTAACAATTACATGCTTAATGTATGTTATTCCCCATGTCAGTGATTGTAATAATACTGACAATACTACTAGCCTAATCTTTATTTAATTGACATTTTAATTCACTACGTATTGATAACAATTATATCAGCCTTGCTAGGTTTTTAAAGATTTCTTACTTAACACAAATTAATTGGCATAATCATGGATAGGGTTTTTCTCATTTACATCCCATCATAAGAGCATATGGGCACCATCTTTGACTCCCAGCTTTATATATTTTTGTTTTTAATACATATCATATTATCTAAGTTAAGCCTTGCTGCTCATAAAAACCACCAAATAATTAAAAAAAACACATACAGAGGTGTGGTACATTGGGATAATACATTGTTTGCCAAATTTGTTACATTTATGTGACACATATGTCACTCTGGGTTCCTTAGGAATAAGTAATAACTATGGTATACAAAGATAATGAGGGCCCTGTGAAATGAAAAGAAAGAAAGAAACAGACCAATAATAAATGCCAAGATATGAGTTGCAATGAAGAGGAAGGGGAAAGCTATACCTTATATGTGGCATATAATTCAGTCCCCGTTGGTACAGTGTATTGTATATCTACTTTGGACCATATTGAGGCATCATAGCAAAAAACTAAAACAATGAGAAGCAACACAGAGTAGACCTTTTTTTATTATTTTTTTTTTTAAAGAAAACTATATTGATGTAGGCATTATCACCCATCTCTTCTTAACTTCAACCCCCACCCTATGCCCAAAGTAATAGCTTTCATTAATTGTGCAGCCGTTGTTTGCAAAGCAATCAGTGTGTGCCAGGCTGGGCACAAAGCAGTTTAACTGCTTTGTCAACAGTATGAGTTCCACACCTGTTGTATACACTGTGCATTGAATTGTGTAAATTAATCTGTTCTCTTCGAGACTGTGTTTTTAATAGATGCCAAACCCCAAGAAACTGCACTATTATCCCAGTCTTTCCGATGATGATTAATGTGGAGCTGCCATGATTTAATTTTCTCCAAGTGGGAGATTTCCAGCTTCAACGATGGCTCTCAGCTGGAAAGAAGAGGTGGAAAATGTATGTGTATGTGTCTGTGTGTAAGAGAACGGAAGAGAGAGAGTATATGGGGGGGTTGAGAAAATGTTACTTGTATAGATGTGTATGTGTGTAAGGTTCTCCTGTTGTAAATATATATTTGCAAGTGGGCAAAAAGAACAATTTAATGCCAAAAGCAGCTGTGGACATGAATTTCCCATTTTTAAATTATATAAATATGGATTTCAGTATTCTACACCACAGTTCGCTAAATAAAAGAAATGCAAGATTCTCCTGCTAATTTGCTGAGAAATCTCTTGCTCACTCACTTAATGTGCATATACCACATACTGCTGAATAAATGATATCTCTATTGCATTAATAGAGGAGTAAATGGTGCAGTAGAGAATGCACTAATAACTGTAATTGCATCTGACATGACCAGCTTTTGTTGTCACTTTATATGCAAAAAGTAAAGCATAAAACAGTACAGGCTCTTTCTGCAAGGGATGATATTAAGTGAACCGGTAAAATGTTCAACATCAGGAAGGAAAACATCTACATAAACAGTGCCTTTGGCGTGTCAACCCTTGGCATTATCAAGCTGTAAAATTGAATTCCAGATTATCTTTTCTGAAGGCAAGGAATCTGTATATGGCATGCGGAGGAACCCTTGGCATATCAGGGTTATGACATCAGCAAGCCAGGAGATCAAATTTAAGATCTGACAAAAAAAATAAGGGTCTTTATTTTTCCAGAAAGTGAACTACCAGGTCCCAGTGAGACTCTTCTTTCTTCCCATTATGCATTCATACACAATAAGTAGACATGCTTAAAACTACAAACAAACCAATGAAGTATTAATTACATTTTTATATAATACCTTAATGTACATTTGTGACCAAAAGGCCTAATCAGAAGAAACATGTAACCTGTTGATAATGCGATTCTAATAATAAAATGCAAATCTCCTAATTCACAAGATCATATGTAATATAACAATATAAAGGAAATTATACTTTGTGATTGACAAATACATATTTTTTCCATTCTAGCAGAATTCTGGAAACATGAAATGCTGTTCAAACCTCAGATGTTTTGTCCTTTAATCATTTTTAATTCAGGTCAAACTCAGGCAGATTTAATTAGGGTAATAGTCATAACAGGCTTACTAAACTAAGATTATGATGAAGTCACCCAAAAAATCAGTCCCATTGCAATTAAAATGGATTGATTTATAAGGACAATAAAAATAATTTGTTTTCATATAACAAACGGGGTATACCTCTAATAACATGAAATATGCATAATGCTCCAACAGTCACGTTTCACTCGAGTTTGATCTTTTCTGATCTTATAGACATATTACATGATTTGCAAGAGCAACATTGATTTGATAGGTAGTGTATACAATTTGTGTCATTCAAGTCCCTCATGAAAATGTGTTAGACACTACAAAATACATGATCAAGATATAACCTGATTAACACTGTTAAAGAACATGAAAGCAACAAGTTGTTTGGGAATCCTTGAGTCGTGGTTATGTTTCTAACATGATAGAAAATCGCATGCAAGCTGAACATGAACTTGTAAACACGATTAATAAAATCATGTTGATTTCATTATATAACTAATAAGGTGTTCGTTGTTTTGATTAAAAAAAGTTGATAAGGACTTTTATAGGTTCTAATTGAAACATGTACGAACTTGTGTTTTAAATGTGTAAATGGCATTGTAGATGTCATCCCATGTGTCTTAAGGCATGCACAGAACACAAGCCTCGAGGTTAATTACAATGACAGCTGCACTGCCTACAAGGAACACATTTGAATTACAATAGGCAACTTTCTAGCCACTCTGCGGCGGCAGACAGCCGGGAAGGGAGAGACCACCCCCTCCCCCACCATTAGTTAAAAGAACGACTAGCGGGGTCTATACAGTTTTCTCCCCAGTTGTACATAAAGCCTCTGCCCTGCCATCTGTTCGTCGGGCCTCGGCCTCAAAGGAACCAGGGAGAACCTCCAGCACCACGGGCCCTGAGCCCAGTGGAGTTTTGCCCGCCTTACCGGGTGGCGGGAGCCGAGCCCCCCCCATAGTCTTCCTAGAGGATCAAGCGGTGAGGCAAATGATTGAAATGATGGGTGCTAGCGCTAAGCTAGGTGAGGGAGAAGAGAGGAGTGGGGAAGAGAAATGTTTCTTTACATGATTGTTACGGAGCGGGTAATTGCCCTCACAGCCATTATGGCATTAACCATTATTTCAATTAATGTGAGGAGCATTGCTGAGGTGAAAAAGAGGACCGATGTTTTAAACTCTCTGGCTGGAATGAAGGCGGATATTATCTGTTTGCAGGAGTGCGGCATCCCGTTCCAAAAAGAATACAAAGATCTCCGGGACACTTGGACCCTAGGAGAATCCTTCTGGTCGGGGTCCAATGTGTCCCGAGCGGACGGGATTGCCGTACTCCTGAAAAACCCCTTCTTAATAGTTAAAACATTCAAGGTTATAGAGGCGGGCAGACTGGCCAGCCTCGATTTTAAATACAAGGGGGCTGTATTGAGGCTGGTCAATGTCTATGCCCCCACCAGCCAGAGAGAGAGAGTCCTCTTTCTCCCTCAGCTACGCCCGCTCCTGATCGGCACCTTGCCAGTTATCATTTCAGGTGATTTCAACTGTGCTTTGAGGGATGTAGACCGGAGTAAGCCCCGCAACGATAGATCCAGCAGGGACCTCGCTGCGTTCGTGGAGGACTTTGAACTCTGCGACGCAGGTCGGGACCTGGTCCCCTTGTTCACCTGGGTGAGTTCTTCTGGCTCCTCCTTCTCCAGGATAGATCTCGTCCTCCTCAGCAAGCCACTGGAGAGGACCGCCATGTCTTCGGAGGCGGTCTTCTTTTCAGACCACAGGCTCCTGACGACAGAGGTGCTCATTCCGAGCACACGGGAGTCGGGGCCTGGGGTCTGGAAGCTCAACACCTCTCTGCTCGATGACCCTCGTGTGATTAAGACCTTTAGCAGACGCCTCGAGGAGTGGAGGACCCTGAAGGACCTTTTTGATTCTCCCATAGAGTGGTGGGAGATGATGAAGAAAAGAACCAAGGGCTACTTCATTCAGCTGGGGAAACGGAAAGCTCGCGAGAGGCGGGCGAGATATTCCCATCTAAACGCCCGCCTCCAGCGCCTGAGTCTTTTACAGCTCAGAGGCTTCGACCTAGCTGAGGAGGTGGCCCGGGTCAAACTGAGTCTCTCCGCCCTCTATCGGGAGGAGCAAGAGAAGATCAAGGTCCTTTCCAGGGTCCGCATCATGGAGGACGATGAGAAATGCAGCCGCTTCTTCTTCAAGAAAACGAAGGAGAGGCGGCCTGCAATGTCCTCCACGATCGACTCCTCGGGGCAAGAGGTGGAGGGCAGAGAGGCTGTTGAGACAGTGGTGCGGGATTTCTACAGGGAGTTGTACGACCAGAAGGTGGTGGATCAAAATCTGATCCATCACTTTCTGTCCCTGTTGGAGTCCCGCAATGAGGGGGACGAGGAGGAGGAGGAGGATCCAGAGATCACCACCACTGAACTCTCCCAGGTGATAAAGAGTCTTAACTCTGGAAGGACACCGGGTCCCGACGGGATCCCTGCTGAGTTCTATAAGATCTTTTGGGAGGTGCTTAAGGAAGATCTGGGCCAGGTCCTGGGGTCGATGTACAGAGAGGGCAGATTGGCCCCTTCGATGAAGAAGAGTATCCTCTCCCTTCTTCACAAGAAGGGAGACACGAAAGATCTGAGGAACTGGCGGCCAGTCAGCCTCCTGTGCACCGACTACAAGATACTGGCCAAAGCACTGACGCTCCGGCTGCAGCGGCCACTCCCTCAAGTCGTGGGTCCCGACCAGGTCTGTGGTGCCCGGGGGAGATCGGCGGCCGACAACGCCATGCTGCTCAGGGATGTCGTGGCCTACTCGAACGAGAGAAGGCTTCCCCTGGTCCTAATCAGCTTGGACCAGGAGAAAGCCTTCGACAGAGTGGGCCACGAATACCTGCAGCTTGTTATGGAGAGGATGGGTCTCGCTCTTGGCCTGAGGAAGTGGGTCAAGATCATCTACAGCGGCCTAAGCAGCAGGGTCCTTGTGAACCGCCACCTGACCGAACCATTTCCGGTCAGGTCGGGGGTCCGGCAGGGTTGTCCCCTGTCGGCCCTGCTGTACGTCCTCTGCTTGGAGCCGTTCATGCAGGCGATCCGCCGGGACGTCCGGGTGACAGGTTTCCATCTCCCGGGTTCCGGCGGAGAGCAACTGAAGGCCCTGGCCTATATGGACGACGTGGCCGTGGTCTGCACGGACGCTCCGTCCGTGGCCAGGGTCGAGGAACTGCTGGACGGCTTCTGCAGGGCGACGGGGGCCGCTGTGAATAAGGCCAAGAGCGAGGTCTACCTCTCCAGGGCATGGCCTGTCGGCCGGGGCCCGCCGACCGTGTTCCCTGTGAAGCCGTTTATCAAGGTTCTGGGGATCACGATCGACGGGACCAACACGGGCACCCGGAGCTGGGAGGAGGCCATAGCAAAGGTCCAAAGGAAGATCCACGGCTGGAGCACAAGGACCTTGACGATGGCTGGTAAGGTGCTGGTCGTAAAGGCCATCCTCTTCCCGATACTCCTCTACGTAGGAATGATCTTCCCCCCAGACAAGGGTATCGCAAAACTAGTGACCCGAATTATATTTCGGTTTGTCTGGGGGAGCAAAATGGAGAGGCTGAAAAGAGTGCAGATGGTGAAGGGTACCCTGGATGGAGGCAGGGGGGTCCCGGACGTTGTGCGGCTGATAAAGGCGCAGGGGCTGGCCTATGTGGTCAAGAACATCCAGGCTGCTGGCAAGAAAGTGAGTTTCATGAACCGCTTTTATTTTGCCAGCAGCCTGAGACCATTCGGCCTCTGCGCCATGGACAACACCAGGCCGCACTCGTGGGATCCCCCGCCGTTCTACAGGGCGCTCCGAGCCTTTGCGCTCGAAGTAGGCCTCCATAAAGTCGTGCTGGCCTCCTGGGATTATAAGACCATCTGTAGTCAGATGAGATCTGCCCAGGAGACCAGCCGGATAGAAGATTTCCCTCCCGAAACCTGCCGGTTTATCTGGGCTAACGCTACGCACGTTTGCCTCACGAACACGCAGAAAGATGTCTCCTGGATGGCTGTGAGTCGGTGTCTCCCCACCCGAGTGTTTATGCACAGAAGGGGCATAGCTCCTTATGACACCTGCCCCTATAAGGGTTGCTTGGGGAAGGAGACGGAGGCTCACATCTTTAGTGAGTGCCCCTCCGCCCACAGGGTCTGGCTCCTGTTTTCTCCGTTCCTCCACAGGTTCGCCGTTCCTGCGCGGGCGACCGCCCAGCAGATCCTATACGGTCCAGCCAAGGGAATTTCTACATCTACCTTGAGGTGCTGGTGGCGTGTCGTCTGCGCAGTGAAGCAGGCACTGTGGGAGGGACGGAACATCTGTTTGTTCAATAAGCAGGAGCTGGACCCGATCGTCATCGCGCGGAGGGGCATGGTGTTTGTGAAAGACTACGTCAATCTGGAGGTCCATCAGAGGGGCAAGGAGGAAGCCTTTAAGAACTGGCGCATACAAGATCTGGGGGAGCTCAGGATCCCGTGATGGGACCCACCTCCGGGGACGGTTAGTTCCCCCTGCTGGAGCCCGAGTCCAAGATCTTTTAAAGATTTTATGAATGATTGTTTTTAAAAGAAGATTTTAAATAATGAATCTTAATTGTTTTTAAAGATTTAGTTGTTTTTAAATCACATTGTTTAGGGTTTTTTTAGGTATAGTTTTGTTATATTTTGTTGTCAAATACATTGACCGTTTTTGGGTTTAATTTAAAATGCATTAGACTTTTTTTGTTTGTTTTTTATTTTTTCCTTTTAATTGTTTCTTTAATTTGTCTAATGCATTTTCTGTTATTTTCAATGTATTTGACTCTTTTGTTGGTGTGCAATTTTTGCTTTTATCACGTTTTGTTTATTTGATTTGAGCACGTTCATTTTAAAGTTAATTGTTTTAGTTTTGTTAAAAAAATCACAAGATTTTAAAAATTTTAAGTGATTTTAAGAATTGATATTCTAAATGATTTTAATCACAAGCATTAAAATTGAAATTGTTTTATTTTAAGAAATGTAAAAATACTAAACCTAATAAACAGTATTTCTAGCCACTTAGCATTGTAACTAAAATACAGGCTTAGTCAATGCAAGTGTTTTTGACAGTGATTGACAATAAACTTTCTGTAAAGACTGATGGTGCTGAAACCAGAACAACTAGGAATTACAATTATTATACATGCTAAGAGATTCAGGGCATATTAAAAAAGCATACCTTATACCCAGATATATACTACTTGGCTACCATGTCCATTTCAGATATTTACAGATCATTCTACCCTTTCACTGCCTCCTGTATTTCTTAAATTAAGCTTTTTATGCCTTTTCTGCAGGATGTTGCATCCTATTATTTGTGGGTTTGCTTAGATACCTACATTCTTTGTACAAGTTGTTGCCAGCACAAGCAGAAAAAAAGTTTTCAGGGAAGCTAAGGTCTCTTTGAATGATGAACCTCTCAGGTCAGGTAGCATCAAATAACACATTGATCACTCTTCTGTATTGATCAATCCTATTAAGTTTCCAACTCCCTTTAATAGACCTATTTGTCTACTGCACTGGATCGTACTAATGTCTGCAGATGTAAAATGTTAACCAACACAAATATGTGTACAGTTAATGGTACACAAGTAAATGAACCTTGCAATTAGGCTAGCTTAATGTTTCTTCTTGCAGTTATTGCTGGAGTTTCTACTGAAAAGCACAACATAAGAAATAAACATTTCTCAATTTGCTCAGTTAGCCATGATAATGTTTCTTCCCTTTTTAAATGCAAACTGTATTAAAGAGCTTTCTTTTGGATATTGGCTTTTGTTTTGTTTTTACAAAAAGATTTTAAAATGATTCTGACTGATATTGGGCATTTTATTTCTTGAAAAGACTTCAATCTAGACAGATTTACCTACAGGCAAATCCATACCAATCCAATCCCTACCATGCTGCTACTTTAATCAAGCAAGGATACAAAACACTGGATTCGACTGCTTTAAATGGTGAACTGTGATATTTATTCCTGCAGTTCGAACTGTTGCTTTGACCCTGATTTTCCGATTCCTACTGATCTTTTCCTCATATGTCTCTTGAGCATGTTGTGTAATAATGGCTCATGTTGATTGCACTGTTCCCCTCACTCCACTATGGTAGTTATGGCAGCTTCAATAAGTATCTTTATATGTTGAGAGTGTGGAACCGGGGGCGTAACTAAGCTGGCATTGGCCCCGGTGCAGACTTATAAATGGAGCCCCCTTCCCTTCCCACGTACACAGAACTTAATTTTTGCTTAACAGCCCAGGCCGCTACATCCCAATTTGATCCCTTGTCATGATCATCTTTTCATTATTCATGTTTCCTTTCAATAGGGTTGCCACCAGCCCCCATAATTCTGGAACAATTTGAGACAGGACAGGTTTTTTAATTGCCCCTTAATTTAAATACATTAACAGGTACTTTGAGCTTTTTTTTTGAGCATTTGTTCAGTTGATACTGTAGAGTAATTAGTACATGGTAGCTTGACAATATGATCATTTTCTTTTTCAATTATTTAAAAACCGTTATATATAACTAAGTTTGGAATTCCTTACATATTTTCGAATGATATATCACTCTAACTAGATTTTATTCAGTTCTGCAAACCAGTTTTTTAAAAACTTGCATCATCATGTCACATTGCAAACAACAACTGTTTTAGGAAAGTAACCGGAGTTCTCATTGAGACACAAGAAGGCACTGACACACATCATGGTCCTCCAAGTCGTCTTCTCTTCAAGGTTGAATGTGCACTCCAGCAGTGCTCACAAAAATGAAGAGTTCAAATGACACATCAGATAATTTGGATTATTTATTTATATATTACTCCTACATTCTGTGTGCGTATGAGGGTATCACTAACAGACTAAATTTGCCAACTGACATTCTGGACCTTCCACCAGCAGGACTTATGGAAGAAAATTTCCCCTGAGCGATATTTTCATCAGCAAACTGTCTCTCTGACCTTCCACAGCTTTTCAAACAATTTTCTTGGCATAAACACGGATAATGTGCACTATCCAATCTCTCAGCTATCAAAAGATACACGGATGCAATTTTATTCATTCTGCTGAAGCCCAACTCCGGACTAGCTGTGGGCCATATTTTAAGTCAGTTGATATGAGGTCGAATCAAAAGCAGAAAGCAATGATCTACTCTCTTTGACAGGGATGCAAACTATGAGCGGTGAGTAGTTACATTCTGCTTATGAAGTGGAACAGCTGCAGCAAGCATATGGAGCTGCCATGCAAGAAAAGCTGCTGGGTTTGTGCAGTGAGACCCCAATCAAAGTGATTGATGCTGGGCACTGAGTTGAAATTTACCAGATCCAATAGAGGGAAAAGATGCACCCCAGACAATCACATTTTTTTTTCTACATAATAAATGGTCTAGATTCTTGCACCTGTAATACTCTAGGGCAATTGTTTATATTCACCGGAGAAGTTTTCTTTCTGCTTTCATAAACCATTAAAATCCAATGCAGTTTGCAAGCCGGCCCTAAGCTGTGCTTCTGCAAGAGTTCATTTTACAGCCAATAAACAGCACTAGATTTAATATTTAAAGAGATTTGTTGTTGTTTTTGCTCTGTATTTCAAACCATTAAAGGAAGAACTGTTTCCGAGAATCTCAAACAAAAACATTTTCCGACCCCCGCATGACTTGCTTCTATTTTTTCATATTTTTATTTTAAATTATCAGATAAACATGTCAGTTTAGACCACCACTTGTATCATATTGTAAGGAATTGTATGGCTTGTATGATGGCTCCAGCCATAACAGGACAAGGACAAAATAACGTTGAACCCAAATGAGGTCAGTCCCTAAATCCAACAACTACTGGGGATCTGCAAGAAAGTCTGGCATCATCAAGATACGGTGTCTCCAAGACTACAATTTGATACCAGCTCCATGAATCTGCTTTCTATGCCAGAGAAAACTCCTCTGAAGTGACAATGAATAAATCTGAATATCCTGCACTTACAAATATATGTAACTATATATGTAAATATATGTAACTTTGACTATTTTTGTATATAATACTGATAGTAATACATTTAGTTGCATGTAGGGATTATTCATGTCAGAAAATATGCAATGTACCCCTATATAGTGTACTTTACTAAACCAACATTTAGTTATGCATCAGCAAGGCTATGAATAAAAATGGACACAACTGAATATGTATAGATAGTAGACATGGGTACTCAAAAGCCAGCGATTTTAAATAACCTAACATGGACAATGCTCAATGTCCACAATCTACACTTTTTAAAAGAAACATACAACATCTGTAGGCCATTGAATAATGGAGCAGAGATTACATCTGAAAATCCAATTAAGTGCCTAGTAAATGTTTTGCCTTCTGACTGGTCATAAAAGTCATCTTTATCATCACTATGTCTGGAAGACCCATCGGTATGACAGATGACATTTTCAGTACCCAAAGTACTACTGAGAAGGTGATCACTTCAGTGCTTTCTGCCAGCTTCAAACTAATTATAATAACTTTTTATTTATCTGTAAATGTTACTGGCACTGGGAACCAATTATCATAGTTTACCTTCATAGATTCGATATAAATAACACTGTGTATTAACAAAGAATGTAAATTGCATGTGTGTGTGTGTGTGTGTGTGTTTAATAAACATTAACTGTTAGTTTACTGGTCAAAAGCAAGGTGTGTATTTTTGGTCTGTTGTATTACTAGTTGAATTCACTTGGACAACAGTTATACAAAAATAACTATATATTATATATCAGATTATCACTCCATTGAAGGTGTGCTACTATATTGTTGACATAAAATATACAGATTGTATATGCATAATGTCTTGTGTGCATTGGAAAGATAACCATAAACAAACCTAAAATGGTTTCCTTTTATATCCATAGAACAAACAATGTGGTGCTGCGAATTCAGCTCATAACTGATAGGTAGCAGTTGTGTACAGTAATCAAAGGGTAATGTAGCATTTTATGTGTAAAGCAATGGGCACAAAGTGCTGGTTTATAACTTTGTAAAAACATAAAGGCAAGTTAAAGAAACTAATCAAGTTAAAAAACCAAATTGCTCTTTCATGTTGCTCATTACCTCCTGGGTAGAAAAGCAGTATAAAAAGCTTATAGACTGCAGCTCACACCTCGATACGTGAACAGCATCTTTATGGATTTCATAGATTAACGTGTGATTTTTGTATTGGTAAAAATAAATAAATAAGACAAAGGAAGGATGTCAGAGTTTCCATTTCCACTCAAACTTCAAACGACAGCACATTTGACCCATTTCCTCATCAAATGTCTTTACATAGAAGCGATGTCTCGAGAAAGAGAACACTCTTCTTTAGTTAATAAGGGCTCTGCTATTTCTGACAGCACAAAACATACTAATGTGCTATTACAGCTGCAGGGTATGTGCAGAAATCTGTGAAGAGCAAATAGAGGAAAAATGATCAATCCTCTTCTAAGCTTCCAAAGTTTTATTTTTAGTACAATTTGCTATACCATGAGGGGGAAAACGGTTGACATCTCCACATTTCTTTGAAGAAATTATTGACCAAAGACTTGACATAGTTTGCAGAATGTAGAATTACCGGTATGTCTGCACTTTAAGAAAACACTAAATAATAATTTACAATTTAGTTACAACTATTTGCTTTACTGCGTTGTTTGATAGAGAAACTAAGTTGTAATAATATTTTTTTTTGCTGGTTTGGTCTCAAACAATTTGCTTCCATAAAGGATGCTACTAAATAAACTTCAATATGCATTTATCGTTTTACTTTAGTTCAGTGTTCTCTAGCAAACAACACTGGATTGTTATCATGTTGGAAAGTCCATTTGTGACCAAACTTAATCTTGTTGACAGAGGGTCCAGAGGATTCAAGACAGCCCTAAAGCAAAATAAGTCATCCTCCATGTTTCACAGTGGGTAAAACATTCTTCTCAAGATAAACTTCCCTATTTTGGGTCCACATTTTTATCTTTTTGTTGTTTTGGAATCAGACTACACATTTGTAACACAATGTCAACAAAAGAAAGATATTTACTGAGTCTGCCATTATTACCACAATGTGGAGAATGAACCTGAGCTGTTATTACAAAAAAGAGAGAGGGTTAAAATCGGTCAGTAAGAATCTGAAAACCAACTTAAATCAAGAGTCTGTATATATGTGGAGGCTATATTATACATGGACAAGGTGGATTTTACAAAATACAATGGCCCAGTCCAGTCCAAACCAAGACAAAACACCAGCAACCATCAACACCCTACTCTGTACAGTCAGCAAAATGCTCTTCACATTAAAATATTCCCCACTAGTGTGTGGCACAATCACCAGCACCCAGGTTGCGTCTCTGTACTATACCTTCAATTGTCATGGTTTTGGGACCACCATATTCATTGTGTTCATTGAAGTGATCATTGGCTTGTAGATGGCTCCCAATTCACAGATTTTCAGATTCTCCTATGGAGTGTAATGTATGACACTGCAGAATATAAATATATCGTTCCCTTATGAATGTAACTCCTCCTGCTTGTCCAACAACACAATAACTGCGCAATATGTGCTTAAACCTTAACTATGTTTCCCAGACTAAAAGTTTCCCCCTTTTTAATATGGAAAGAAATCTCACAGTGCAATAACAATGATATTATAGAAGAAAGCCTGCACTCTCACTTATGAGCTTCTGGATTGTAATAAAATATTTAATCTTGTGGTTTAATAAACCAGAAGCTTGAAATGAAATATTTTCATTTCATAAATCTTTTCTCTATCAAATGCGGAAGATTAATAGAAACATAAGCTAAGTTATGAATTGTGTTTTAGAACAGGTATCTTAATTGATTGGGCTTAATTTCTCCCACTCTCACATTCGCTCAGTACTGTTTTGCCCAGTGTACTAATGCAATCAAAAATTCAAAATGTCCTTACCACATATGGGCAAGGCCAGCAAAATGCCTCATTAAAACAAAAAAGACATTTCTGCTAAATCAGTGCTAATCAATAACAATATACCCACATGTATTACTTATTTAATGTTACAATGAAGATGTCAAACAGGCTAGCAGTGCTTTATCTGGATTAAATGCAAAATGCGTATTTAATCTTTCACCTACAATATGTATTTTTAAAACATTGATGCTATGCATTGAAATTCAGTACATTGCTTAAAGTAATTGCCTTTTAGCAACATGTATCTAGCTGTAAAACAATCAAAAGATGAAATTGTATCCATGTATTTTTTATGAACTTAAGAGATTTTTTTAAATAAACAAGTACATAATTTGCATCTAACAATGTGTAACATTTAAACCAGAGTGTAAATATAGATGGAAGACCACATTGAAAGTGTAGATATGTTACTTAGTTTTGTTTCTGAAAGGTTTTATTTCTCTAAAGGTGGTTAGAGATCTTTTTCTCATATTATATAATTTCACAATGGTGTTTTTCGGTTATCCATTTTGTAGTTGTATTTATTCTTCTTTGTTTTTCCATTAGAGACAGAACCCTATTATAATTATGCATACTGGGATATATTTAAATGTATCCAGATTTTCTAAACTATGTCAGAGAATAATGAAATACGGCTTAAGGAAATATGATATAATAAAAATAAAAAAAATAATAAGCCTGGATTAAATAGAAATTTCAGTATTCCTGCTAAAACCAACTTTGCTGAAGATATATCCTGGTGTTGTCTGCAGAATCTCTCCCTACATATTGCATGTTATTTAATCTCCAGTGACAACCTATCATCACTTTGCAGCCATAGAAATAATAATAAAATTCATATTTCTTACATCCCCACTGAAAATTTGTTAGAGCTGCATCCAAATCTACTGTGGACTGTACTTGAAATTGTGAGTACTTTATTTATATGAATCCATGGCTTCTTTTAGCGATCAAGGAAAATTTCCAAATTTATTCAGAAATGCATTCAGAATAGTTTTATTTTTCTTGTGAAAATGTATTTTATTTTCTCTTTCTTTCAAACTCCCAGCCCGTGACCGTGAAACACATGCTGGGGTTCATGCTCTGAGGAAGGGTGTAATGCAACTACTTCTTATGGCTAAACCACACACTCAACAACTACCCATGAGTGGAAGGGTCACTAGTTTCTCAGTGGACCACTGGAGCCCAGAGGATACAAGAGTATTAGTAATTCATACATCATATAAGGCCCAAATATTATTTCTGATTTACGTTTTAATATTCTAGAACAGGGTTTGGATCTAACCCAGGAAATATTCACAGTCAACAGTGGCTAAACAGCTAACGTGAATAAATCATATTGCACATTGATAAGATGAAGTGTATGAATGTAACTCACATGCCCCTTGGTACTGTTCCAAGAGACACGCTGAAAATGATTATCAGACAAGCTTGGCCAAAAAGTGCTGCTGTATGGAGTTTGAGCCCAAATTGTCATTCCCTTTCGGGGTTTTATCACTTTCTTCTGATGGTCTGTAACATCCCTTCATTGTCTGCTCTTCATGCTCTTCAAGTCTTCATACAAGAGGTACGGTTCATGAATCATCATTGGTAGAAAATGTATTATTGTTGTAGTAATAATAATAATTGGTGATGTAATTAACTAATTTCTATTGAATGTTAACTTGTACATTTGGTTACATCATTTCACTACTTAAATATGTTTTGCCATGTTGGAAATAGATAAGAATGTAATTGCCACCCTTTTCATTTAAAAGCAAGACAATCATTTGTTGTATGGCACCATAAACTAGCTGAACGTAACAGGAAATAAACAAGACACTACATTTCAGCCTTAAAGCAGATTTTATAATTGGTTTATTTTTATATTTTTTTATATTGCTTACTTGACTGCCTTTTAACAAATAACACACCATACACCACTGACTCCATCAACCCCATGGATTTTTCTGATCTGGATCAGCTTTGTCTTTAGACAATCAAAGCAAAGGTGAGAGTCACTCTCAGCATGTGACCTGATTAGAGAGTTTTGCACCATCAAGCATGCCAATATGTCACTGTTCACTTACACCCCGTGTCAAGGAATTAACAGTAATTGTCTGCAGAAACTGAATAATTTCTGGTTGATAACACATATTCATCCAAAGATCCACTTTCTGCAAGAGTAGACTGGGAAATTGTTGCCAAGGTTCAGCTCAGCAAATTACCAAATGATACAAATATCAGAATACTTTGAGGATTAATAAAGATATTACTTTTTTAACACAATTGTATCGATCACATATATGTGTGGCAACTTTTTTAATATTTTTAGAAAGCTAAGTTTCAGTCCCCCCAATAAATGTTCAGTTTTTTAGTCCAGTGACTAGTATGTTCAGTTTAGCCAAGGATGCTTTTTTTCATTCTTGGCAGTAAGGTGTGTTATTTCCAGCAACTCCGTGGATAGTGTATTGCTTGTTTGGATCCATGAAGCCACTTTAAAGCTTCTGCTTTTAGCTTGAGGTTAACGTGAAGCAGACGTGTCTGCAAACATTAAAAATTAATTATATCAGCAGCAGTCAGTACTGAATCAAAAATTGGGCTTAAACCATCATTTAAAGTATGGGTATGGAGAATAATCAATGATTAGAATAAAGAGAGTATTGGCAATTTAATAATTTCAAATCAAGTCTTACAAACTGCTCTGAATATGTATGGTTATGTATTTATTTTTCTTACTCTGCAAAGTACTGTGTGTTTTTGAGTAATCAGAAATGCACTGCAGATATAAAGAGAAACTGCCGCCATGTGTATTGTTATGTCCGTTTCTTACTACTAAAGAAATTATATTATTACTAATAATTAATTTTATTTATTTATTTATTTATTTATTTATTTATTTATTTATTTATTTATTTATATTTTTAAGTGGCACTAAGATACTGTATCACATTACAATATAACCAGAGTTTGTGTGTCCAAGTAAGACAAATACTTGTTCTCATTAATTTAGTGGCTTCTGAATGATCATGCCACCCAAACCCCTGGGCAAGAAAAACTGTGGACAGTTGGAAAGGGAAATAAAATGAAGAAAAAAAGAAACCTGCATAAAATGAAGGTCTTTCAACAGACAACGTGTAAGTGTCACAACAGCATGTAGGTCTGTTTTCAAGATGTATAATAATTGGTAAGTGCTCTGCAGGTAACAAGGGACATGTTACAGTTTCAACAAGAGCAAAGCAACAGAGCCGAGAGATCCACTGCAGTTGGGAAAGAAGTCGCTGAATATATTCTGCTGCAGTTCCACCTGCTGGAGACTAAAAATAGGCCAAGGCAAGGGAACTGGCAACGGAAAGAAAAAGATGCAGAAACAACATGATTGATTCATACAGCAACAAATGTGCTCTTTGCCCTGTGTCCTTCCCTCATGTGCCAGGAACAACAGAGCAAACAGCTGCAGGATTGCTCTCGTGTTCCAAAACAAGGCCACTGCGTTTAGTGTATCCCTCCTTTTTATTCTAACAACAGGGATGCTGCAAACCTCTGATGTCTCAATTGGTAAATATGATTTGCGAGGCTATTAAGTCAGGAAAGAACCTGTATGATTTTGGCATTTCTGTAGTTCAAATAATTTGTCTAGGCCTTACCAGTGTATTTGATCATTATGTAAAAAAGAAAAAAGAAAGAAAAGAAAAAACTATTCTATCAGCAAAAATTGATATTGAAGCTCTGTCACCTGTCAGAGTTTCTCCAAAACAACTGAAATTAAGCACTTTTGTCTGGGCAAGACGGACCAGACCAGGATGCTGATATTTTTTGAGGGACCGTGAAAATCTGACAAGTTATTTTTTTTTCCTAAAGTATTATTTTCTAAAGATTATTTTTGTATTGGATTGTGCTGGAGTACGGCCATATCTACTCAGAAATCCATTTAAAAACTGAAGTACCGAATCTATCAAATACTAACAGTCCAAATGCCAAAATTAATTAGGATTAAATTATGTTAAAGTATTGCAGTGATTAAATTCCATTACATTACACAGTCTATTAGCAACCAAGGTGATTCAGAGGCAATTACAATTATATATTTAAAAAAATTATTTTACATAAGTATAAAACTGTTTCTAGAATTTCTAGAACTGTACTCAGTTGCAGCTTCATTTTTATTTAGATGCCACTTTCTTCTAATCAGATATGTAACCGCTATAATGTACAGGTTTTTAGTTTGCTATTAGTGGGTGGGTCAAAGTTTTGATTTAATCCGGCCCTTGATGTTTATTTGGGACATATAAATATAGTGAAATAGTTACAAATATGAACTAAGGTCTAGATACTTACATATATTAAAAATGCTTATAAAACCATTAAAGGAAAATAGGTACACAATGAATAAAGTTTAATCTTACTACATCTTCATTTGTATTTGTATTTGGAGCACAATTTTCTGTGTGTTTACTGCAGAAAGATAATCAAAAATAAAAAAAATGCCCATTACTGCAATATAATTACAATCGAAGAAATATACATATTTAATGCAAGAAGTAAGCATGTGCTGATGGCATATTACATAATTATTCATAGTAGTTCCCTGATTAAAGGTGAGTGAATCATGAAAATAACATGTAGTGTTGCCAATTTAAATATAAAAGTTAAAGTAAACAGACATTTCTTAAAAAGCAGTGTTATTTTTGCCAGATATATGAACATCAATGTATATCTCCGGTCAGCATTAAACATTTACAGAAACTGATTCAGTCAATCCATTAATCCATTTTGGTTCCCTAATTAATTTTATATTAGAAACTGCTTTTTTGCTAGATTATAAATTGCACTACAGTATGTCAAACATACAGAATCTTCTGATGTGTTGATGGGAATTAAGGAATAAATGATTGTCATCCATTCAACACTCGTGGCCAAGTTTCAAATACCATGGACTACTGATGGTATATAATCATTTCATAATAAATTCACATCAAACCCAGAATGAAGGTTAGTTAAATGTGTAATTATAAATCTGTAAATGGCTATTGTCAGGAACATTAAGACAGGGCAGCAGGTCGTCATTAATAAAGTATGATGAATCTTTCCACCCATCAACAATCGTATGATGTTTTTGTCTCAAGCCAATTTTAAAATGCAAAAGTGTTGGTCTAATAGGATAAGATAAGAAACTAACCACTCAAAATAAATTGTACTTTCTTTTCGTGCTGGTGTGGCAAGTATTTGTAGATTGATATTTGAAGGGATCCAGAGAAAAAAGGAATTCTTGAGGGGATGAAGTGATATATTCCTCTTAACATATTCTATTCAAACAGTTTTAAGGTAAGAAAGTCTTGCTTTGGCGGAGAAAAATTACTTTGTCTGCCTCCTATTTGAGCATAATTTCTCTCCTTGATTCACTGCCCTGCTCTGCATATTTGCAATGCACTGTGGAGGTTCTGTAAAAGCAACAAAAAGACTTTTAAGATTAAGCAGAATAATTGGGAGGCCGAGTTGTTTCTAGTCTTTGATATCTAAACTAAATTATTAGAAAAAAGTGAATATGTTGTGCTTGATGTTACTGTCTTAGCATCAATACACAAATGCAACTTCTATTATTGATTCAAAATGTACATACATGGGGGGGAAGTTGGTGAAAACAGTATTCTAAAAATGTCAAGGTCTCTGAATTTTCCATATAAAAACATAGAGGATCACGATCTATCCTCATTCTACATTAATTTTAGTCTTTGTAATCTTAATGAGGCTTGAATAAATATTCGTTCTGCTAACCACTTTCTAATCAATTATAAAGTATGATAATCTAATGATGAAAAGCCTTGAATTAACTCTGCTCTTTTATAAATTGTAGGTCATTTTTTTTCCACAGAGAATATATAACCCTTCTTAAAAAGTGAATACATTCTTCTTATTACATGTTTGAGATATTTCTGACACGCAGTATAAATGGAGTCAAGGGCTTTAAGTAAGGAGGTGAAAAGTCGTTTTTCAAAAATGCTACGAAAAATGCTAAGAATGGTTCGACAACAACTAGACCAACAACAAATGTGTTTTTGCTTGTCTTATACCACAGTAAGGAATTCTAGGCTTGAGGCATGTATAGCTTTATATCAAAATGTTATAACAAATCACAAAACTTTCTAGTGTAAAACATTTTTTTTCTGATATGATTTATACAGAACTACCTAAATACAATCCAAATCATAGGATATATGGCAGTCAGCAGTCTATTAATTGGAGTCTACTTTTGCCTACCTTCTGTTAATACAGTTTATTGAAATTGACACTTAAAATGAACAATTCTGCACTAGTCTAGAGTCATATTCACACAGTAAAGGTGGATCACTAAAGGCACAGAAGCCAGGTTTCATGTTTGTTTTCACCCCTGTACACATGACAATATTACAGGTCCACTGCTAACAAATTGGCAGCTTGACACGTTAGCTCAGAATATGGGCCTGATCATCAATATTTAATTAATGTCCGAGGCGGCAGCACAGGAATGGCTATGATTTATTTATGCAATTCTTTTTACTATACCGTGGCAATATACCACAATAGATTTTTAAAGAAGATATGATAGTTAAAATAAGTAAAGTCTTCAGTCACATGATATAAAACACTTAATAGGCACAACCATATAGTAGATTTGTTCTCGTCTGCCTTACAGAATGAGATTTATATATGTGAGGTTAGAACAACAAGTCAGAGAATCTCAGTGCTGTATTATTATTTGTTTTGTTATGTTATAACTCTTGGAACATGAATCGCCTTCAGGGAGACTACTTGGTAGAGACAGTGATCGCAAAATTTCATGTCTGTCAGTTAAGAGAAAAAGACATTTCAGGACTGACTTTATGTGTCCACTGGACCACTGCATGGAGTGGTTCTGTAATGACACAAACTGTGGCTACATTTGGTCTGTTTACACTGGAAACGATACTGCATCAGTGCTGCACTAATTATGGCAATTTGCATATTTCTAAATGGGGCTTAAAATGACCATACTGCCGTTGATGAATAGCATGGTAAAAAAAAGAAAGGAGAAAAAAAGCACATCTTGATAAGCCTTTGGTTTTAACACGCTTCACAGTTTATCTCAAATAATCGCTTCCTTCATCTTGCAATTAAACTTCCCCATCAAGTCCAGCTTTCACAGCAAAAATGGTCAAATGCAATGCAAACTGCACATATTGCTAAACGGGAAGCCAATTTTAACACAGCTGTTCTTTTAGTGCGCTATGTCAGTAAGCTGGCAATGTTTGCTTTTCCCAATGGCAATTTTAACCATAGGGACACAAGGTTCCTTCACACATTCCTGCTTGTCTAAGTATCCCTTCATGAGTCCTGTGAAGAGTCATGGGGCTGTGGTGGCTACTTGAAGAAAAGATGACATTAAATATACACAATGGTAGACAAAACTAAAAATGAATTAGCATCAGCAATACAAATATTTTAAATTTCATACCATGGAATAAATACTTTTAACAATGAAATAAAGTATGTTATTCAGACAAACATTGTCAACAAGAGAAGAGGGTATATACTGCACAGCCACTGAAAGAATACCCCACCGTGCCAGCTGTGAAGAAGTCACATTGAGAGAGTGAAACGGGCAGGGAAGAGGGAAAGAAAGAAGTCTGGATGTCTCACTGATTTGGCATGTCTGTCATTACCAAGAGGGAGATGAGAGCTGAGCCCTGTGAACTTGTACTTAAATAGTCAAGACAAAGAAAAATCTTTCATTAGAGAAGTGTTTGTAGAGGTTGTATTATCTCTAAAATTGCTGCAGTTAAGTAGTCCCAAAAAAGTACAAAATATCCGAAACCACAGGACCTATATTTCCCCTGTGAAACTAATTGAAAGAATGACAAAATTGGCGGAAAACCCTGCCTAGCTGGCAACCTTGCTCTGACCTGCTGTCGTTCATTAAACAATAGTAGGAAGTCTTGAAGTCACAGAGATAGCTGTGCAAGGATAGCTGAAGGTAGGTTTTCAGAAAAAGATGTTTACATGACAAATATTGCATTTAAAATCCACATGTGTTTGCTGCAGCGGTATGTGTCAGTGTAGCATAACAAAGTGCATGTTAATTATTTGCTATCTGAATTGCTTTATAGTCGAGTAAAATTATGAATAATGGACTAATAATTACTTGAGTATTAGGATTATTAATGAACTAATAATTAGTTGCATCATCTGATTAATAGTGGCTTCAAATATATTAGTGTTTCTGTAATTAGCTGTGTAGCAGTAGGTCAGGCATTGTCATCACCGTAATATCATATAGCAGGATGTTTTTAATGTTAAACCAGTGTCAGCATTAGCAATCCAAAGTAACAATATTAGTGTTGTGGAAACTAACTTGGTTTATGCTATTAGGGAGAATAACATGGAAACAAATAGTAAATTCAGTTTACTAAAACCACCTGAGGGGCACAACTCCACCTGGTTAAGACTTCAAGCCTAGAACATTGAAATTAGTACCATGCTGTGTAAATTTCAATGCAGAATTGTGCAGAATAAGTATGTCTTTGAAGGTCACACCAGTGAAGGTCTTTGAGTCAAGCCAGTTTGACAGGCTATCTATTAATTCTATGTACAGTGAGGGAAAAAAGTATTTGATCCCCTGCTGATTTTGTACGTTTGCCCACTGACAAAGAAATGATCAGTCTATAATTTTAATGGTAGGTGTATTTGAACAGTGAGAGACAGAATAACAACAAAAAAATACAGAAAAACGCATTTCAAAAAAGTTATAAATTGATTTGCATGTTAATGAGGGAAATACGTATTTGACCCCTTCGACTTAGTACTTGGTGACAAAACCCTTGTTGGCAATCACAGAGGTCAGACGTTTCTTGTAGTTGACCACCAGGTTTGCACACATCTCAGGAGGGATTTTGTCCCACTCCTCTTTGCAGATCCTCTCCAAGTCATTAAGGTTTCGAGGCTGACGTTTGGCAACTCGAACCTTCAGCTCCCTCCACAGAGTTTCTATGGGATTAAGGTCTGGAGACTGGCTAGGCCACTCCAGGACCTTAATGTGCTTCTTCTTGAGCCACTCCTTTGTTGCCTTGGCTGTGTGTTTTGGGTCATTGTCATGCTGGAATACCCATCCATGACCCATTTTCAATGCCCTGGCTGAGGGAAAGAGGTTCTCACCCAAGATTTGACAGTACATGGAAAAATACCCCCAAAGCATAATGTTTCCACCTCCATGTTTGATGGTGGGGATGGTGTTCTTGGGGTCATTCCTCCTCCTCCAAACACGGTGAGTTGAGTTGATGCCAAAGAGCTCGATTTTGGTCTCATCTGACCACAACACTTTCACCCAGTTCTCCTCTGAATCATTCAGATGTTCATTGGCAAACTTCAGATGGGCCTGTACATGTGCTTTCTTGAGCAGGGGGACCTTGCGGGCGCTGCAGGATTTCAGTCCTTCACGGCGTAGTGTGTTACCAATTGTTTTCTTGGTGACTATGGTCCCAGCTGCCTTGAGATCATTAACAAGATCCTCCCGTGTAGTTCTGGGCTGATTCCTCACCGTTCTCATGATCATTGAAACTCCACGAGGTGAGATCTTGCATGGAGCCCCAGACCGAGGGAGACTGACAGTTATTTTGTGTTTCTTCCATTTGCGAATAATCGCACCAACTGTTGTCACGTTCTCACCAAGCTGCTTGGCGATGGTCTTGTAGCCCATTCCAGCCTTGTGTAGGTCTACAATCTTGTCCCTAACATCCTTGGACAGCTCTTTGGTCTTGGCCATGGTGGAGAGTTTGGAATCTGATTGATTGATTGCTTCTGTGGACAGGTGTCTTTTATACAGGTAACGAGCTGAGATTAGGAGCACTCCCTTTAAGAGAGTGCTCCTAATCTCAGCTCGTTACCTGTATAAAAGACACCTGGGAGCCAGAAATCTTGCTGATTGATAGGGGATCAAATACTTATTTCACTCATTAACATGCATGCGTTTTTCTGGATTTTTTTGTTGTTATTCTGTCTCTCACTGTTAAAATACACCTACCATTAAAATTATAGACTGATCATTTCTTTGTCAGTGGGCAAACGTACAAAATCAGCAGGGGATCAAATACTTTTTTCCCTCACTGTATGATGTTTACACACATTCTCTCCTGGACCCCACAGCTAGTAAAGAGTCAAACAGTTGTTCAGCAATAAGTTTCATGACAACTAAAAACAAACTCGAAACTTACAACAATCAGAAATACTGCAGTTCCATTGGGTACAAATCCCCAGCACGGTGACAGTGTATTGCATCTGAACACTTTATTTGTCTTTGTGAATAAAGAGAAAAGAAAATGCCTTACTCCATATTAAAGTTTCACCAAATCACCAAGATGGACTGTATGTGGTTGACAGTGAAAACAGTGAAAGTGCCAAAGATGAGAGATCCTAGGGTACAGCTTGTTGCAGAGTTACTGTCGTATTTTTAACAATAGGTATAATGTTGTAGTTATCAACCGGCATGCTTAAAATCCAAGTAGAGCTGAGTACACAGTCAAATGTTTCTACAGAAAAAATCAATTACAACATTTATATAGTGAAGGAGCCGGCATAGCATTCAGCTTTGTGTTTCTTTTGAATCATATTTAAAATCATTTAATAGGCAAAGTCATGCAAATGTTTTTCAGTTCACCAGCATAATTGACTTAATTCTTAAATCAAAATTCCCCCATATAAACACACACACACTCAACACAAACATAGAGAGAGGGAAATAAGGCATTCATAATAGTATAAAACACAGAATTTATTAAGATCCATAAAGAGCTTGCATGAATATAAACCATCTAATGCATCAGCTGTACTGAAAGATAAAGAAGTAAAGGGATATATAAAATGCAAGGTTTCAGTCAGTTCCAGACTCATAGTCCACACATGGGATGAAGCTTTGCATTAGCTCTCGTGCTCTCTGATATCAAACACTTACAAGGCATTGTGAGTGGATACAAGGGCACTCAGATGAGAAGCTCAGAGGGAACCAAAAGATGTCCAACCTCAGGGGTGTTCTACAGTGTAAGAACTAAATTTGCACTACCGGGGCTAAAGATATCAGCTCTAGTGCTGTTAAGAAACTAACCCGAACAGATGTCAAAAGCAACTGGACAGACTTAGCAGGTAGAAATCTTGTTTTTTTCCATGTTTGAGACGAAAGCCCCGAAGTGAGAAAGCACCAAAAGAAATAGGCAAGATTTTCTAAATTGATGTCCGTATTCATAAACAGTGTAAGGACATTCTACAGGATGCCAGCATTAATTCTGGGGCAAGCACACCCCCTGATATATCACAAGTCTGTGGGAAACAAGCACTTTAATTCAGACAAAATAGTGAATCAGTGATTGTATGTTTTTAATACACTCACCTAAAGGATTATTAGGAACACCATATTAATACTGTGTTTGACCCCCTTTCGCCTTCAGAACTGCCTTAATTCTACGTGGCATTGATTCAACAAGGTGCTGAAAGCATACTTTAGAAATGTTGGCCCATATTGATAGGATAGCATCTTGCAGTTGATGGAGATTTGTGGGTTGCACATCCAGGGCACAAAGCTCCCGTTCCACCACATCCCAAAGATGCTCTATTGGGTTGAGATCTGGTGACTGTGGGGGCCAGTTTAGTACAGTGAACTCATTGTCATGTTCAAGAAACCAATTTGAAATGATTCGACCTTTGTGACATGGTGCATTATCCTGCTCGAAGTAGCCATCAGAGGATGGGTACATGGTGGTCATAAAGGGATGAACATGGTCAGAAACAATGCTCAGGTAGGCCGTGGCATTTAAACGATGCCCAATTGGCACTAAGGGGCCTAAAGTGTGCCAAGAAAACATCTCCCACACCATTACACCACCACCACCAGCCTGCACAGTGGTAACAAGGCATGATGGATCCATGTTCTCATTCTGTTTACGCCAAATTCTGACTCTACTATCTGAATGTCTCAACAGAAATCGAGACTCATCAGACCAGGCAACATTTTTCCAGTCTTCAACTGTCCAATTTTGGTGAGCTTGTGCAAATTGTAGCCTCTTTTTCCTATTTGTAGTGGAGATGAGTGGTACCCGGTGGGGTCTTCTGCTGTTGTAGCCCATCCGCCTCAAGGTTGTACGTGTTGTGGCTTCACAAATGCTTTGCTGCATACCTCGGTTGTAACGAGTGGTTATTTCAGTCAAAGTTGCTCTTCTATCAGCTTGAATCAGTCGGCCCATTTTCCTGCATCAACAAGGCATTTTCGCCCACAGGACCGCCGCATACTGGATGTTTTTCCCTTTTCACACCATTCTTTGTAAACCCTAGAAATGGTTGTGCGTGAAAATCCCAGTAACTGAGCAGATTGTGAAATACTCACCCGTCTGGCACCAACAACCATGCCACGCTCAAAATTGCTTAAATCACCTTTCTTTCCCATTCAGACATTCAGTTTGGAGTTCAGGAGATTGTCTTGACCAGGACCACACCCCTAAATGCATTGAAGCAACTGCCATGTGATCGGTTGATTAGATAATTGCATTAATGAGAAATTGAACAGGTGTTCCTAATAATCCTTTAGGTGAGTGTATATTGTTGCAATATAAATTTGACAAAGAGAAAAGGTTTTAAAATATGTCATGTACCACTACATCTTTCATACAATACAGGATACAATTTCCTTGATGAATCAAATTTTTGTATAAGTGTACTAAGGGTATGAATATATTTGGAAAACTTGCCATTGTAAATAGTTTATGAGGAACACAACAAAAATAAACATTCCATTTGTCTACATTTTCTTGCTTCTTTGTCATGATGACTCTTACATTTCTGCCTTTAAGTATTAATAATTTTACGTTTAATATAAAACCAAAAGCAAGAATATTCAAAGTAGATGTTGACTGTTTGTATATATATTATATGCACACTAATGCTCACTCTGTGCTCCAGACAATTAGGCTCTTTAATGAATTGGAATTAAAACCAAAGACATGCAGTTTTGTAAATCAGTAAATGGGAAATTAAAAACAAGTGTTCTATACCGGAAATTTGATCTATTACACAATTTATTGGTAAGAGCATAAGCAGACATTATAAATCCCATATGGGTATCCTATATTATGCTTGCCATTTAAATACACCTTCAAGAAAGTGTCGCTTACAGTGCTGTTTTCCAACAGAACAGGGGAAGCTTATTAAAAATTGAATAATAATTCTGCCAAAGAGGAAATTGGCTCTGCCAACGCTGCAGATGCTTTGAAGGAAAGTCACTGTTAGTTCTCTCCTGTTCTCCTCCTAAATTCATTTAAACTAAAACAATAATAATTCTAATTTTACAATAATAGATAATTAATTTAATAAAACTATATATATTTATTTATTTATTTTAACATGGCAAACTGAAGTTAGATTAGCTCATATGCACCAACTTCAGTGTAGACAAATGGCAAAGAGTCTTGATGCCATTTTGAAGAATGAATGATCTCTACTCTGCTAAGTCTTTTCTTATGCTTAGTGTGAGGAAACTGTGATCACACTCCAGTTCATTTGGTTTAGGTAGTGAGTATTAAGTGCAACACTTCAGCCTCAGATAATAGTATGTAATTGACTGGGGCAAGAGACTTCACCTAGAAAGATTAGTTCAATTTATCATTTACCTCTAATGTTTTGAAGCAGAAAGGTAGAGAGGTACAATTGCAATGGACTTGTTTTTTATTTATATATAGGAAGCACAAATTGGAAATGAAATACACATTGTAAACACCCCAAAACTACTACTATTACAGATCATAATAATATCCATCATTATCATCATAGTTACAATCAAATACAGATCTGTTTGTAATCAATACATTAACTACAAAGGATTGTATTCATTCTTTAGTTATTGTCGAGCATTTCCCATGATGCAGTATTTAACCAAGACATCTATAAATACTATACACTTTACCTTGATTACTTTATGCCTTTATGAACTAAGAAAACGGTAAATATCCCAAAAATCTGTGTGAAATAACATTGAACAAGCCATCAGAAACACTTGATCTGTGAATTATAAATAAGCTTTCATTATCGTAAGCAACACACGCTACAAACTTACTTGACTTAAGCATGTAACCAAGGCAACATCAATTCAAGCAGGTCGATGCTAAATTCAATTACATTATGTTACCGAGTTAAATAGAACATTCAACTCTTCTTAGTGTCAAAGACTAAAGAAATCTAAATAGCAATCAAACTTGATTTCAATGTTTACAGTAAACTGATTTTTAATAGGAAGGAACAATAGATTTGTAGCTGTTGTTTTTGTTACTAGAAGCAAGAATTGAGATATGATTGATTTTAAGGTTGGATGGATTAAATGGAGGAATTTATAAAGGTACACATCAGTCAGTGATAGTAAAATATGTTGGGAAATGTGTGTGTGTGTGTGTTTAATTCCGGCACATGATTCCACTAACTGGTTGAATATTTCCACATTTTCAACCCTATGAATGTATATTCAGTACTAAAAAGAATACAAATTAAAGGGTCTCGATATGTTAATAACTACAGTGCAGTACATTATGGATGCCTGCACTGACAAAGTAAGATTGATAGATGCAAGATAGACAGAAGAGCAGTCTGATGCACATCCATTGTTGATGGAGATGTCCCTTATGTTCTGGTAATATGTCACCCTTTTACAGATGACTGCTTAAGATATGAAGTAAAATGTCATGAATAATGTATAAGACCACATTACTAGAGAGTCATTTAAGGAATCAAAACTGGTCAGTGAGCAATTCCAACATGCAACAATACATTGCCTTTAGACTTATGAACCATAAAATGCTGGATACCAACCAGGGCTGAAGAGAGAAATATTCATTATAAAATCTCAACAAAATCAAATAAATAATAAGAATGATGCAAGTTTTGAGGCCAAGTCTTCTCTGTATAAATGTATCAATGTCACAGTCATTACTGAATCAGAGGAATTGTGTTATGTGGAACAACACTATCTGCTTTAACCCCCTGTGCTGTTCTAATAATACAAATAGAGACATCTTTATAAACCAATTAGTTTTAAATGATCTAGTCCTATGTGTAAAATCACAAACACTATATGCTGTAGGTGCAAAAAATACAATATCAAAATGATTTGAATGAATCCCAACTTTTCACCAGAATTAATTAAATTCGCCTACCTCATTCTATTGCTACACTAAAGTAATTTATTCTATGCTGGCAATAATGAAAATATTCCTCACTGCTGCTGTATTCATCATTAATGTTTTACTATTTCACAAGCAGGAATTGCACTGTGGTGCAACATTGTAGTGCGCAATGTTTCATATTTCTTTGGGGCTCAGAACAATTGATCTCTCTATATACATCTCACACATATAGTTGATTTTATGCACAATTTTAATACTCCTATGAACTTCAAGACAATTGTCCTGTTTTTGTTGAGCTTGCATCCTACCCTTTGAACAAGAAAAAAAATATATTTTCCCTGTAGAAGAAAAATCACTTCCCTGATTAATAAGACTAATATTTAGTTAATGAATAACTATATAATTGATTTTGATTATGACTAAACTCACTAAAATCCCATTGAAGACACTTATAATGTAATTTCATATCAACCCTGTTTCTGAAAAAGGAACTGAACATGATTTGTGTAGTTACAAATGATTTCAGGGAATCTGTAGAAAGCATATTGTGTGAGACAGTAAACGTATGTTGCCATCCAACATTGTTAGTTTTGTTCAAAACCGGTCAATAAGAAATGAGTGATATGCCTGAAGTGGCAGCTTCTGACCATCAGCTCCTGTATGTTTTGATCTTACAACACATAACTGTAGGATACTGCAGCTATGATAAGACTTTGTTACAAAAGGATGCATTAAAATAAGTTAAAGAATAAACTGTAAAATAAGTAAAAGTGCCACCCATGTAAAAGATAAAATTCAGCAATGTGTTGACACATATAAATTAATAAAATAGAAAAAGCAAATATACAAACTTTTTTTTCTTCTTCCTGTTTTTAACTTCAGAAAATATAATAGATTTTTCTTTTTCAATACACAATGTTTGGTCATATTAGTAGATTGGAATAGACAGCAAAGAATAGCTTTCATATCCATGTTTTCCCCAGAGTGTTTCACCACAAAACAAGTTAAAGCCGCATTTTTGAATGTGATCTGCAACTGCAACTGGTCAATTGTACTCTGTTATGAAGTTCATAAAAAGAGTCTCTGCTTTTACTGACATACATTTCACTATCAGTTTTAAAACCACTGAGTGATGGTCTATTTTCCTGAGCTTCCCGTGACATTCTCTGATATTTTGAGGTTCTGGCGTGTTCATCAATATTCATTCCCACGTGCTTGACACTTAAATCACACCTGCAGTTCTCACAGTAAGCATGCTGCTCTGATATCTTACTTTTTATACTTCTTGTTGTAATCCTTATTGAGCATTTGGGCATTCAGTCATGGTCTTTTTTGTGTTGCCATTTCCTTTATTAAACATGTAATTAACAAATTACCACCATGTTTTTTTGCCATATTCTTGATGCTGAGGATTTACCAATCTGTCCGAAAGGGGACCTAAATGTGAATGTGAACACGCCGGGCCCTGGGCCGGGTGGAAAGCATCAGTGCATGACACAACTCAAGCCCCGCCCCCAGAGACTCGTGTGTCTGAGTCAAAGAGACACCGCATCTCGCCAACGCAGAATAAACACAGGCACCGAAACAGCTTACACGACTTCACTAGACAAACAGTATTTTCTCTATATTGTTTGAATGTCATATAGATCTATAGCCTTAAATGTACTGTTACATTTCACTAGCTCACATCTTTATATATATAAAAAAGTATAGACTAAGTAATGACTTATGAATGTAAACCATTCAACGGTCAATGAAAATAATTGTGTCTGAAAGTCTGAAATTTAACAGTATGCAATTTTCAAGTATAAAATGCATTGTGAAATTGTGAATGGAACCAGGTAACTTTATGCACTTATCTGAATTTTGCATTAAAACGATGTACATTTAACCAAAGCAGATTTCCATTCAAATCAATTCAAACGAGACCAGCTGTTTAATATCCAATCCGAAATGCGATTATATTGAGCTGAGCAGTACAATCACAAATGCCGGCGTTGGAGGTAACAACTGGGATGATGCAGAAATTAAAGCCCTGTTTACAATGTGGATGGAAGTTAAAAAATAAACCGAAGGAAGTGTACGAGCGCTGCTGTCTGAGGATATAACTATAGAAGTGATCACAGAAGGCTTCTTTCGATGGATACCAATCACTTGCCCGACCAAGTTAAAAGGAAAATAAAAATGCAAAGATCAGACTTTAAAAATGACAACAAACGCAGTGGAGTCCAGAGAAAAGGTTGCACATTTTTCAGAGAAACTCTGAGCAGCGGCTTGGTTTGCATGGGACACATTGACCTGCAGCAAACACAGACACAGACAGACACTTGAAGTACTACTACTGTAATATAATATATGTGCTGTATGTGTGTGTGTGTATGTAATACACATTTTCAGATTATAAATCTCAATAGGCTATTAATAACTAATACGATACGATTTCATGTGATTTAATGCAGATGTCCTACTAAATGTGCTTCACTTTCAGATGAATTGTATAACAACACTTTTAGACTTGCAGAACCGAAGATAGACATTTGAAAAGGGAAATATATTAATTAGATTCCCCATTGCACCAGCACATTTTTAATTATATTAGAAAGCTTCGGCTGCAAAGGGTTAAGATTATTATCAAAGAGAATATAGAACCGATCAATAGCATATATATATATATATATATATATATATATATATATATATATATATATATGTGAATGGGGTCTCTAAAAAAAGTAGGACTAAATTGCCTAATAAGTGTGAACAGGGTCTTACTGTCACAACTTTACATCTGTTTAACTAAGACTTAAAACCGAACTGTACCAGTTCTGGATTGACCTAGTGCATTGCATATCCACAAGAGAATATTACATTTAATAAAGCCTGCAGGTGTTCTAGAATAAATTGTGGATTTATAAAAAATGTTCTTTGTATGTGGCCTCGTGACACATATACTGGTTGTCAGAATCGGGGGCCTACATGTGTGGCCTTAATGACATACAACCCTGAGAGGAAGAAGCAGCATTGACTGCTTATATATATATGAAAACTGATTAACAGCTCAAAAGCAAGCAGCTGAGGGCATGATTCTTAAGCATCATGTAATACTATCAGGAAAGGATAGAGTAGAAAGAGGTTTTGTTTTCCCACAACTTGATAATTACCTTTAAAGCACAGCAAGTGTAAACCTAAATTAAATAAACAGAAGGAAAACCAATAAATTTTTGTAGTGTTGCTCTGCTCCCACCTGTCCCCCTGACCTTTCTGAGAGTGAACTGGTATGGATTGAGCTTGACAGGAGAGTGAAAAAGAAAACTGGAATGGGAAAACTTGGAAAAGATAAAGACTGAACTGATACAAACTGACAGAAATAAAACCGCTTTACAAAATACCTAGAGAATATGCAAATGTTATAGCTAACAAGGGGCTTTTTTATTTTTTATGAGAAAGGTTTGCAGTAAAATGATTGTCTTCTCGGTTGTATTTTATTAGGTTCGTAATTTAATTATTATTTCTATTACAGTAATACTGTCTATGAATACACCAGAAAATATTGTACTTCTACAGCTGTCTGTATAGTAATATAAATTGTGGATTTCCATTAAGTCTAGCATGCAAATATCATCATATGTTTCATATAAAAAATGTACAGTACTAAGATTCATTGGAAAAAAATGGTGTAATCATATAATATTATGATTATAATTACTTCTCTAAAAGCATCTATTAAAAAAAAATAGATGCACACTTAAGAAAAATGTTTCTGGTACATTTTTAGAAGCAGAAAAGCATTTTAGCAGAAAAAAAATGTAAATACATTCAATCACCAAGGGTCTCTATCACTCTCACATCTTCCACTGCACTTCATTTGTATAAAAGCAGTACACATACAGAACATTCAGTGTAGAACATGATTTGGTCTCCCACTAAAAGATGTGTCAAGGCAGATCTAGCAAAGAAAAACCAAATTCAGTGACACTTCCTAGAAATACTAACACTGTAATGCAACAGGACAAACAGAAATCATTTACAAACAGACTCTGTTAGCCTCTCCAGCACTCCTGCCGATGCAGGCAGTCTACCATTAAGAGTTGCCATCCCTCAGATTTGCTATCCAAACTGAAGACCTGTCTTCTTGGATTCAGATGCACTTTATTAAACCTGTATTTATTATTGATGTGATGGACGATGGATCTAATGAAACCTAATGCGGATGACAACAGGACCCCCCCAAACTGGGATGTTACAATGCCCCAGGGTCCTTTACTACAAACTGACCCTGTGCCCTGCCCTACATCTAGAACATATACATAGACGTGAAGATACGATTTAAGCACAGCGATCACAGTTGTTATGGAAACCTGGAAATTAACAGTGCATAGTCCATGAAATCTTTTAAACAGCTATAAAACATTTATCTGACTCACTTGCTTTCTATTATGAGTTCTAAAAGAAAGTACATCCCTGTACAGTCTTTTCAAGGTGATCCTGTATTTATTTATCTATTAATAAAAGGAAGGCTTATGACTGTTTAAGCAAGATCAGAACCGTGTACTATGTGTAAAGTAAAGTGCAGAATAAGACATAGGCCTATATAAAATATTGAAAATGTGTCTGGCAGTAACATAATTTATTTCTTTGTTTTCTTGAGCCTGGAAAAAAAAGACATTGGACAACAAGACAGACTGAGGGAAAGAGGACCAGGGAAAGAAGAATATTAAATCAGTTTCATATGGAGAAAAACTGTATACCGAAGGAAAAATTAAAACAGCAAATACACATTACCAACAGGATATCCTCTATCTGAAATTGTATTCTGTCACAGCATGCTATAAAAAAGTATTTTGTAATAATATGCAGCTGCATGTTTTTAGAATTTGAGAAAGGCCTACCGGTATAGTATGAATTACTTATTTTGGTCAGTCAATCAAATAAGTTTGTTGAAACTGGATTTCATGCAGTTATTCCAACATTCATATTCAGTACTTCGGGCAGATATTTATTCCTTAAAATTCGAATCCTGATTTAGAAATACTTTTTGCTTTTGCATGCAATATCTTGACTATAAGTATTCAACTGAAAATATAGCACTATCATATAGAAATGTATTACTTTCCAAGACACAGCTTTATTTATTTCCCGGACAGTGAAAGACAGTAATGAACAGGGGAAATAATAAAGCTTTATAAGTAATCTTTTCACTTTTACTCCAGAGCTCCCTTGAGATAATAGTGCTACCTGCGAGTATGTTCTGGCAGCATGAGGGAAATTAATGGCCACTAGGGATCTTATTTATAATACAGTAAGAGACACATAAGCTGCTGGGAATTTGCAGCTCCTTAAAAACTATGTCTACCATTTAAAAATAATTTGCAACAAATTCATCAAGGATTACAGAACATATATATATAAGGCGAAATGAAAAGGAATATATTCACCTAACATTGATTAAAGCTGTATATTGCCAATTACCTTTCACATGCATTACCCCTTAGGATATTTTATTATAGCATCAGAACAATTAACCTTTGTTACCTTTTATTCTTATTCGTATTCCTATTATTCTTGTCACTTTGCTGATGTATTTATTATTTTAAATTATCAGGTACCCATGGCTACCCTACACAAAGGATACTCTGTGAAGATAACAGCAGGGAATATTGATTCTTTACTTAATGGAGTACAGGCAAGTCTACCAATATATAAAAACAATAGCTTGGCCCAAGGGATATCCTTTCCTGACCAAAATTGGAATTTGCTCCTTTCAAATGAAAATCTCCCCATCTCAATAGAAAAAATAACAGACATCTTTAAAAAGATGCTATGATGGAGAAAGTGGAAGCTCAAAAACATGCATTGAGGAAAGCTTAAAAAATACCTTAAATGGCCAAAAGACAGTCATTAGGACCATGATAGAGCCTTACTAAACACATTGTTTTTATTATTTTGCCTACTGACATGACAAACCCGAACCATTGCATGCTTTATCATTCATATCCCCCTTCCAATAGTTAAACCAAATGAGCTGCTATATTTTATACTATAAATGAGAAAGGTGGTTAAATGGTCTTTACACAACATTTGCTGATAATGTGCATTGTAGTTTTCTCTGGTGCAATACTGTATGACCATGCCAAATCCATTCCCTCGTCCAACTGGAAGTAATACACAAGCCTGTGAAGTTATAACTTGTGAGTACATAGCCTACTATATCAACTGACAGACTTTAAATGAATCATATTGCTTCCAAATCACACATCTGATGCCAAATTTGCCCAAGGAGATACAATCAGTTAATGGTTTGCATATCTGAATGTTCCTTTAAAAAAATACAAATCAATATATTCTAGATTTACAGTAAACAATAATTGTGTTCAACAGAACCCTGCATTCTGTACACTCACTGTTCATTGTGATCGTCTCAAACTCCTCAAGCCCAGGGCTGCTGTTCAATGGAGCATCAACTGTTTATCTCCAATAAGTTAATTTAAAAGTGTACTCTCACAGCAGGGACTTTTCTAACTGATCATTCCGTGCATCAGCCCACGATTTGTTGCTTCATGGGCTAAACGGTTCGGTTTCTACAGTTGCAGCAGATGAGCAGATGCAGTCGAATTCCCGTGTGCCTGGCCTGCTTGAGCTGGAAAGGTCAAGTAAGATGCTTCTTTCATCAGAGGGCTCACCCAGATCCCAAGATCACTTAGAAACACAAACCTCTCACTGAGGACTGCAGAGTTGTTTAGCATTTCTCTTTCAACGCTGCAACCTTCAAGTGCAAATCCCTGCTTCCCAACTAAACAACCGATTACTCTTGAACTCCTGATACTTATTTTAAAGTTACGGCTCATTCTGCCACTCTTGAGAATCCACCGCAGCTGACTTGTGAGGTAATCTGTTTTATGTTCAGACATGTTCTGCAACACTGCTTATCTTATCATGGACATTAATTAAAAGGTATTATACAGAAAGTTATCTGTGATCCCTGGTACATAGCATGTGTTCTGTTGTTTAATCCTGGTGTGGCAAGATTACCTGCAGGTATGTTGAGGAAACTTACATGCCTTTCCCACCATAGTTTATCCTGCTAGGCTCTAGGTAAATTTAACCTCTTATACTTTTTTTCCAATTTACATTAAATTTTAGAAGGCAATGAATTAATAATGCTTAAGCTCAAACAGGTTTGTATAGATCATAAATATTATTCTTCCTAAAACAATTACCTATTTCAGAACTATTTAATGCAAACAGACAATTCGGAAAAGTATAAAACAAAATAATAAAACCAGTATATAATCAAACCAGACTTCAAAATGTCCAGAATAATGTATGCTTGGCAATAAGGAAGATGAAAAAAAACAAAAAAACAATTTCACATTTTGCTTGATTTATAGATAAAATACCACAGGACATTATGTGAGCTTTTTTGCTCAGTGACGGCACCTCTATGGTTCTCTCATTCCCTCATCAGTTATATTTGGATTTGAAGAAAAAAATCCTTAAACGTATAAACTCAGTTTGGTTCAAATGACTATGCTTTCTCAATTCAGCTGGATTTAATTAATGAGATAGAGTAGAGAAACTGATAAGCATAACCTGGTTCAAAGTGATGCAAAGCACAGATGGCTGGAATTTAAAAAGTACACGAGCAAAAAACCCCATTGACTTTCTACTGATTTACGCCTGCATGTAGCATTTAAAATCAAGCCCAGAGATGTATCCTTGTGGAATAGAACTTCGGAATGTTAGACTTCAAACCATTTTACAAAGTGTCTGTAAAGGTGTTAGAAATCATTTGACACTCACATGAAAGCACACAGCCTGGAGACTTCACAAAATTTCAGGAACCACAAAAATAGGATTGAGTGGTCTGAATCTCTAGAACACCAAAGCTTTTGTCTTGCTGTACATCACATTAATCCACCTTTATTTATTTGTTTAGGCAGTCAATTTTCATATGCTAACACCAGTGTTAATAAATTCCAATAGTTGTTGATAAAAAGACACAAGAGAACTGATCTACAGCAAGACTTTTCCTCATTTCAATATATTCTGTAAAGAACACCTTATATCCAAAGCAGTATCAACAACTGATCAACACTTTCTACTTTAAAATACCACTACAGCTGTTGGTACTAAACTCCAGGCTCAATTATGAAACCCGCCCCCGCCCCCTATTCACTCGATTTCATATGATAAGGCAGACGCTACCTGAAATTTCACTAGACAGCCCTGAATGTTTTCATGAAAATACCCGTGTTTATGGGTTGCTGTAAACCTTTTGCATACAACAGTTAGAGCAGATGAAAGTCCAACCAAATATTAGGTTTTAAATGATTACCTGGCATAGCGCATTTCACACTGCACTTAAAAATTGTGGACAAAGTAGTGTATAAGTACTGGTGATCATAATTATAGGCGACCCAATAAATCTCACTGAAATGCTACTAAGTGTTAAATCCAAATCACTCCACTGGGAGAGTTTCAACCCCTGGAATAGGTTTACATTTCCCATGGCAGATTCTTTAAAATGGGGATAAACCTGACAGAAAATAAAGAAGGAGGGTTTATTGATGTTAACATTGGTTTGTAATTATGCAGGGCATAGCAGATTACAGGCCCAAGACAGTAATATGCAGTTACAATTTGCAGTTTTTCTTCCATGAGATAGACAATTAGCCGTCACTTGTTCTACCCATGCCCACACCTCGCCCCTTGCCCTTTCTTCAGCTCAGCTTTGATACTGTTCATCAGCAGATGTATGCTTTGTTTTACTTAGCAAAGTAAACTAAGAAAGTGACAGTCTATCGCCTGAAAAACAATCAAATTATCTCTCAAGAGAAAATCAAATGGTGGGATCTTTGGGAAATATCTGCTTTCAAACAATAGCAGTTCTTTGGCACTATGAGAAAACCCCAGAAAGCATTCCTAGTCCCCCAATGACGATCTTTGCTCAAAAACACATCTGTTCAACGAAGACATGCACTCTCCTGTCTGACCCATTACTTGAATTGCATTACGTTTATGGAAAATCAAGTCAAAAGCATGCTGTTCTAAACTGTGCCTCACAGTCACGCTGGCTTGTGTGTACAATGTTCCATCTGTCCAGCCTGCTTCTCCAAACCCCGTATATCTCTTTTGGTCTATCCAGCACTGGCATCCGGCCTTTGAGGGTGGATTTTAGAAGGAAAATGACACAGTGCTAGTGCCATGATGTGATTGTCTTCTATGTACAACACTTCGAGATATACTTTTAAAAGCACTTTATAAAATATACAATATTTATTAAAATTAGAATAAAAAATTACTTCAATCAGAGAGAAACATAACAAGTTGTGAAACTGATGCACTAGCCTCCGAAGTCTCCTAACCGCACTGGAAGATTATAAAAACAGTGAAAATGAAGCCAGGAAGATCATAACTAGCACCAAATGGGATTAACACCGTTGACTCAAAGCCTAGCGTATGTGCAAGTCTGAATACTAACAGGGGGCTATTTAGACAAGAAACAAATGATAAACAACAACAAAAACAGTAGGCTACTGCATTTTATATGAAGAAGGTAAAAAGAAACGTTATCATAAATCCATAGTTTATGCTGATACTACCTATCTTAGCTATACTGTATATCAGTAAAATGTCCAGGGGTCCCCATAATTATGACTGCTAATGTATATTTATACCTTTAATTTGTGCTGAATGTGCATCTTCTGAAGAATCCTTTTTTGATGGGTGCAACAGCGTGTAATGCATTTTCAAATAATGAAAAATGAAGATCCTACAGAAAAAGCTTGCACAGTTCTCCTTTAGTTAACCTAGAAAACTGGCAAGCTCACACACACACACATTTATTTTTCAATAGCACAATCAACTTTAATTAGTGAATACTGCAGTCTGCTCTTCATTCTGAAAAGAATACACAGATGTTGGATTCTAAATGATGATGTTTTTCACGCTATGTATCAACTTCCACAAGATTCTCGTCTATCATGCCACACATCTTCAATTCTGGTGTGATAGCCATACAAAACATTTTAGCTTTTAAGTGCAAAATCTCTTCCTAGATAGACCATTCAATATGTTTTAATATCTACTGAAGCTGATTTAACAGGGAATGCAGATGCTACTGTGATCCCTTATTTGTCCTTTAACATTTGATACAGTGTGCTTCTCCTTGATGTAAACTGAAGCACAAGCGTCATTTAATTTCATCATTGTTTCTACAGATTGCTTGGATGGCAGCTAGTTTTTGAAATTCATTACTCCCAACAAGAAATTCTGAAGCCCATCTCAGCTTTGGTTTCCACAGCAACAGATAGATGTTCTAATTGATGGGATCTATGTAACCGCCCACAGCTCCAAGTCTAAAGCGCTCTGTGATAAACTTTACCAATGTCACTCATCTCTTGACATTTGTTTTTATTTTCATCAGAATTTAAGAAAAGGGTAGCCCTTCCATATAAAACTATGCACTATACCAATCCATCCTTTGGACAGTTATACACTGATCAGCCAAAACATTATGACCACCTGCCTAATATTGTGTAGGTCCCCCTTTTGCCGCCAAAACAGCCCTGACCCGTCGTGGCATGGACTCCACTAGACCTCTGAAGGTGTGCTGTGGTATCTGGCACCAAGACGTTAGCAGCAGATCCTTTAAGTCCTGTAAGTTGCGAGGTGGGGCCTCCATGGATTGGACATGTTTGTCCAGCACATCCCACAGATGCTCGATTGGATTGAGATCTGGGGAATTTGGAGGCCAAGTCAACACTTTGAACTCGTGATTCATCAGACCAGGCCACCTTCTTCCATTGCTCTGTGGTCCAGTTCTGATGCTCACGTGCCCATTGTAGGCGCTTTCGGCAGTGGACAGGGGTCAGCATGGGCACCCTGAGTGGTCTGCAGCTACGCAGCCCCATACACAACAAACTGTGATCCACTGTGTGTTCTGACACCTTTCTATCAGAACTAGCATTAACTTTTTCAGCAATTTGAGCTACAGTAGCTCGTCTGTTGGATCGGACCACACGGGCCAGCCTTCGCTCCCCATGTGCATCAATGAGCCTTGGCCGCCCATGACCCTGTTGCCGGTTCACCACTTTTCCTTCCTTGGACCACTTTTGATAGGTACTGACCACTGCAGACCGGGAACACCCCACAAGAGCTGCAGTTTTGGAGATGCTCTGACCCAGTCATCTAGCCATCACAATTTGGCCCTTGTCAAAGTCGCTCAGATCCTTACGCTTGCCCATTTTTCCTGCTTCTAACACATCACCTTTGAGGACAAAACGTTCACTTGCTGCCTAATATATCCCACCCACTGACAGGTGCCATGATAACGAGATTATCAGTGTTATTCACTTCACCTGTCTGTGGTCATAATGTTATGACTGATCGGTGTATATTCATAAACCCCTATTTTGTCCACACACTTTCCTTAACCAGATATTTTCACCTATCTCACCTGTCTAAACTATCCAGCATTTTCACAACTTCACAATTTCAGACTAACATCATTCATTTAGGTGAAGCACTTACTGTGATTTACATTAACACTCAACAACACTGATTACCATTGATTAAAATTGGCCTAAGGTAAACTGTAAATCTTTAGAAATAATGCTTACATGTCACAAATGCGACTCAACTGTAATTTTTGATAGTTCTTTGTCGTCAAATATAACCTTCCGTTTGAAGTTCAGTAACATCATAAATCATAATAAAGGATTACAATAAACAAATGTGCCTGCATGTTATAAACAAATAAAAGAAATTGAAACATACAGCTTAAACAAAGCATCCTATAATGACATGGCACAAACCGTATACAAATAATTTATAGTACTGTTTTGCAACTATTGTATAAATGTATTGTATCATTACACACAATGAAATGTTGCATTTTAATGATTGCTTCTCTAGCCCCTTGCCATGTACATTATGTAAGATATTACAAAGCAAACCTGACTCTTATCAGTAGAACCCAGTATGTAATTTATCCCTGACTTTCATTCTTTGATAGTCTCATACACCTTTCTCCTCTCATTAGGATTTGAAAGAGTTGAATGCATGTGTTTTGAGACCCATCAGACTCTCGCCGTTGATAGGCCGTGACTGTTCTTTTCAGTATAACAATGCTGTTGGTCTAGGGTTGAATGAAAGAGGTCGTAACACTGATCTTGTAACATATGTCTCACAGTTGTAGCCAATATTGACATTTAGGGTCAGATCAAATCAACAAGTGTTCACTCTCTGAATCATTTGCAGGAGCAATCTTGTGCATTAAACATTCATGGTATTAAAGAAGGAAAGTAATACAATTTCTCACAGTGTTTCACAGCTCCTGTGTCACATAATAATGCCAGGGGAGTGGTCACATTCCCACTATATTTTTAATATATAACCTGCGAGAAAACCACCTGCTTGTTCTCAGCTTTCTTTAGACTCATTAAAGGTAAAGAAAGCACTACAGCAATCAAACTAAAGACATAAAATAGAAATAAATACATATTATTGGTCACTAATGTCTCTTATGATCTATAAAGGTAACCTTTTATGTGGTGGTTCCCCACTCGAGATTTGAATTGCTACTAGTAGTAGTAATTAGTAGTAGTAAGTAGTAGTAGTCTGCTACTTTCACATCAGTATATCTGCACAGTAAAACAACCCTTAGAAATTAAGTCTAAAGTAGACAAACACAGCTGATGTATTAGATTGCTAGGTGTAGTTTTAATTATACAGGCAAGTTTCATTTCAGCAAAAATGACAAGGCTTTATTGTGTAAACATAAATCAGTGTAAAGTAAAAGCTTGATTTCTAAAGATAATTTTCTAGGAGGGGATACAAATTCAGATTTTGACTTGGAAATACATAAAACAGAATGCAATAGCTCACATTTAATTACATTCTGTTTTTTTTTAATACATTCTCAAAATCAAGAGTGAATACCACTCTACCCTTACAAATGTTGAGGCTACAGTGAAAAAAGCCAGTATATGTATGCTTGCTAATGAATGTGGAGCTCATCTATTTATTTCTCATTTTATGTGTTTCTGTAGAAGGTATTTTGGGGATCTTCATTGATTTTCTAAAATAAATTAATCCTACTGTTGTGTCATTAAACAGAATAGACAAACAATGACGAAAATAATTACATTGTTAAAAGTACTTTTAAATATGCCCTCAGACAACACAACTTTGACAGAATAATCCCTTATTGTATTACAGGAGTTCAAATGTCAATGGTTTACATTAATCCAGCTGTTTCTACTCTTGGTAGTGTGCCCAATTTCTGTTTTTAAACAGCTGTGTCCAGTCTATGCTTGGCAGCTGAAACTGGATGTTTATGTGGGCAGCGAAGATGTTATCCTAGAGTTAGTTCTGAGATTCTGTTTGTACACATAGCATTCCTATCTTAATTGCCTGATCAATCAATTCATGTATTTATTTACATTGTTCCTGAACTGCACGTTTTTATTTATTCTGTGAATTACCAGGTTAAACTCTGTTGACCACCACTGTATCCATATGTAGCGGGGCTGTGTACATGAGCTTGTAGCAGGGACGGTGTAATCAGTAGGGTGTATAAAACTCCTGTGCTGGGAGACCTGATCATTTGGTGTAGTGGGTTTATCACTCTGCTGTGGTGGAACTGTGGTGCTCAGGGGAGCGCCTGTGTGATGTGGCCCCGAGCAAAAAAATAAAGTAAAAATTACTTCTTATATAGCATTTCTAATTACCTTCCCATTATGTTTGATTTCCTTTTTGTGTAACACACTTAGAAAGTCTCTTGGGGAATGCATAGCAATTATGGGGCAAAGATTTTAGTCACATGTCACTGCAATTACATTTTGTCACATAATTAACAAAATAATATTTTCTGCAACTTTTTTGTAGTAATTCATCCTGTTTTTTATTTTCTTCATACATACATTAATTATCTCTTTTCATAATGAAACAAATTTGCTACCAAACCCTGTCTATGAAAACGTGGAATACCTTGTGGTCACATCATTGCTCCATATTTCAAATGTATGTATTAATAAATAATTAGTTTAAAATAGATAAACCATTAAATAAAGAGATGTCCTACCATCATTCTGGAAACAATCAATGTGATTCCACAGCTTAAAATTAAGATTTGTTTGTTAGGTAATTAAAACAGTTGTCATACAGTTTAGCCCTAGATGAAATTTAATGAAATTAGAGTTTGTAAGAGGATCTTACAGTTTTACACCTAAATAGTCCCAACTTTGTCTATTCTTCCAAAAGAAAATGAACCTCAGTTCATATGCTAAGGCAAATTTATTTGGAAGCATTGTGCACGAAATCAGAGGCATTTAAAAATCCCTCAGTGTAGCAAAATGCTGGCAGTGAAAAATACTTCATGTACTTACTCATTAAAACCATGTATTCAGCACGTAACCTGACAGTACAGAATGTGTTGCAAATGCACATCATTCAGGTCTGCATTTGAATTAATTAAAAGGAGCATACATTTAAATACCCTGCACTACAACTATATGTAACCATGATGAGATTACTTTGCATGTTTACACAGTTCTTTTTAATTTCTTCCTTCTATGACATTTATCTTTTAGAACATTTCTGTCTTGGTTGGACGACATTGTGGAAAGGGATCTGGCTTTATTACTATTTCAAATCCAGGATTAGTGTTCTCTTTCATTAGGAAAGTCAAGGAATAACATTGGGTGTTACAAGGTAAATTGATATACCTATATTGTGCCCATTCTTAGGAAATTGCATTTCCTGGTTTATATCACATTTATTTATTGATGTGGAGCTGAAAATGTACTCCAGATACACTCAAAATTGTATATAAATGCCCTGGCAAATTCACAATAAACTTCTAGTAAGTTTATGAAATTGCATTCAAATTCTACTTTTCAGCTACAACTGCCCTTCTCTGACTCAGAGGCTTTTAGAAATCTAAAATGCACAGAATTTAAGTTATGAAAATGTGCACCTGTCTCAAAAGGTACAAGGCCCAGTTCACACCAAATGAAAAAACAGCAAGAATATATTCAATATATAAAATAAAAACAAATATAAGTTATTCCATTGAAAGGACAGTAACATCACAGCATTCACCTAAGGATCACATTCTTCAATGTCTCTCTTTGTAATTTGTAATGAACACATATACAGGGTGCTGTGAACAGCAATGTCTTTCTATGTGCACTTATATTAGTATAACTGTGACACACTGTTTTGCCTTGCCCACCACTTTTATGTACCATACTATTAGCATAGTCAGTCTATAGGGAGAGGAGTTGGAGGTAACATGGCAGACATTGTTGTCTTTAAGAAGTATAGAGGTTGCTCTCTTCTGTTCTCGTAATGTCTTTCCATGTATGTAATACAGTATGTCAGTCTGTTGTAACGTGTGAAAGACGAAAAGTGATGAAACTGTGTGTAACCTTGGGATTCCTGCTGAAAAATAAAACCAGCTTAATTGCCGCTAAGCAAGTTGAATTGTTTTTCACTTCAACCTCCACTGATTATGGAGCATGAACTCCATAACTTAATTGTTTACCATCCTCTACAACGTCCCATGTCAATAAACCAATGTTAGTTTCAGGGAAAGGCATATTCAATGGTTGCCTGTAAGGGAAAACAATTCTAATAAACACGTTTCGCTCCAGAGTTCTCTTTTAAAACTTAAAAATAAACCTTTGATTGAAATGTAATAAACATTTCTATGTATGGCCTGGAATTACTGTTTAAGCACAATGCCAAGACAAAGCCAGAACTATCAACGTGATTTTGCCATGCCTGCTGTTGGATTTGGGAGAGTAAGAAATCGGGGATCAAGACATCCTTTAACATATGGTATCATGGGAAGGATTTAATTCTGACAACATTAAGGAAGAAAATAATAGGTAGTCAAATCCATGGAAAAGAGAAAACAGATGGCCCAAATTTATAATTTTGTGGTAGATTGGAATTGCAACAAGATTGATGGAAAAAGACGGTGTAAGATTTCTCCAACTGTAGTGTAACCTTTCTGCTATAGAGTACCATCCATTACAATCCATTACTATGCATTTTTCACACTTTTTGTAAAACTGGTAATTTGGGTCAGCTCAGTGTGAGGGTAACAGCTGTTTGTCAGGGGTTTCACCCAGTGTAACCCACTCCATCAACTGGAATCTTGCCTGCGAGTTTTATGGTTCACAATAATTACCAACTCAGGACTAGAAAAGCAGTACAGAATTGGAAAAGGGAATAAGGGAACGAAATATAGGCTGATATAATTGATATTGACATCCTTTTCCACCAGCAGAGCCCCACCAATGTCCTAAATAATAAATCCTGGCTTTAGAAAATAAGTGATCTTATGTAAAGATGTTGAATATGTATCAAATATAGAATAAATAATAAAGTAGAATGTTCCAACAAATTGTTTTTCAAACTGTGCAAATATGTAAGTCCTAAACAATGTCTGACTAATACCTTACATCTTCCATTTCATTACTAATTATTCAGCTTAATTTGTATTATTAAACTGTGTTTTAATGGAAACCAAAGTTATTGGTATTCTTGACTGGTTAGAAATTCTTAATGTAGGATTTGTATTCAACCTTGGCTTTTTTATGCAACATGTGAGTATCAAAATGGTAGGGAAGGCTTTCTAGTCGCCATTCATTTCAGTGATGCAATCAATGTATTTTCTTTTTATAACACCAGTTGTGTTTACAGCAAACTGTTACAGGAGAAAAAATTGCATAATGTTCACATAAATGGTCTGTAAACATTAATGAGACACCTGAGAAAACTAAGAAAAGAAGAACCATAATAAGCTATTGTTGTGAATTACAGGGTTTTACCATCTCATACTACTTTTAGCAATTACAGCTACACATCCTCTAGGCATTCCTTCACATGGGTTTAGTATTCCATCAATGTCTTCTTTTTCCATTCAGACTTAATCATCTCCCATATCATATTTTAACTGGTTGCAATCTTCTTTTTCACTCTTTTGTCAATGTCATCCTACAACATTTAAATTGGGTTATGTTCAGGGGGCTGTTGAAATTAATGCATCAATTTCAAAAACCTGTTATTCTTCTCACTGATTGAAGTAATATAGGTCATATAGCCTAGTGGTGTGTTTAGAGCCATTACCTGAAAAACAATTCTGTCACTACAAGTCACCTTCTTTAAGGTAAAACATTGATGATGAATAATGGATTAGTTCCTTTACTATATCTCTTGTCTGTGCATCACTAAAACAGCCTCATTCCTTCCTCATACCACTTCCATTTGTACTATTCAATAGGCACTATACAAGACATTTAAAATCACTTTTTTGTGTTTCGCCTCTCGTGTTGTTTCCTCTTGGAGCTGAACAATGTAGTCATCCATTCAAATCCTGAATTATTTTCAGACTATTGTTTCTGTTTAAGGCACACTGCAGATTTTTTCTTTGAGGTTGGAGCTCTTACGTTTTTTGAATTAAGGGTTATATCTAAGACATAATTTATCATTTTTACTTTCTGATATTTTCATCATCTTGGCAAAATTTTCTAGCAGGAACTTTCAACATTTACCTTTGATATGGTAAAATAACAAGGAACTAAAATCAGCAGCAAGGTTAGTGTCACTGAAGGAACTATCAGCCTTGAAAGTTAGGAACAGTGAGTTTTCGTTCCTTTTTAGGTGTCTGGTCTTTATGCCTTGGCTACTTTTTGACATAGCTACTCATTCACACTGACTTGGGACTGTAGAATCTACTAAAGATACATTTTTATTTTATTTTGTGGAGCCATGGTATCCCATTGTATAAAGAAAACCAAGGCCCAAATCAAAATGCTTGTCCTCCCACAAAAACCCCACTTACAATTCCAATACTTGATGGTGGCTTTTTGTTTCACAGAAAACACATTTTTCAATTCAACACAAACCCTCCATCAACTACATTTGCGATTGATGGTTTTGGTTAAAGTTTTGACTTAGTCTAGGCTTAGGCTGTATTTGAGTTAATAAAATAATAATAAAATGGCTAAACCCAGTAGTTTTAGGGCTGGAATTTATCAAAATTATAATCCAACTTCCAAAGGAAGATTCAAACAAAAAGCGGTAATTACATATTGTAACTGCATTATGTAATTGGCCAGTGGGTCACAATGTTGATTTGGCTTATATGTATCCTCTTTCTTCCTCTTAGATTTCACTAAGATTCCCAGGGGGCAATATAATGTTGACAGATAGTATGTGTATGCACCATGTTATAATTATGTTTTATTTTTCTCTACGAGATGTCTTTTTTGTTTGTTTTGATTGCATATTTTAATGTGGAGAAAGTTAATCAATTTTCATGTGAATCAAGAGATGCTGATTCTGCCTTTTTTAATTATTGCAGTCGGGTTGTGCAGATGTCCCCATGATTCTTACTGTCAGTGGATATGTGTATATCGCATTTACTACACCTGCATAAAATGCATGACATGCTACACTTAAAAAATCCAGCACAAGTATGCATACACCTTTTTATAACCTAGAAACTAAAATAATTCCCTACACGAATCGTGTGAGAGAATATTGTATTTGACTTGTATGACTCTGAGCATCAGCTGCATTGCTTGGTTTCCTTGGCAACTGAAGCCTTTCATCTTGGAGCAATAAATTATTCTAACAAAGGGTCTATTGGTCAACCCAATATCTAAATTCCCCCTTGTACCTCAGAGGAAATTATATAATCATTTCAAGCTCAATTGAGGCCCTAATTAGTAGCATATATTTTTGGAGAGATTTACGAAAGTGATGGCGTCTAATTTATTGTTACAGTGTGCACACATTTCCATTTTTGCTTAGTTCTATTACAAGTCGATGGGCTCTATTAACCAACTTAGTAATCCAAAGGGGGGCTGGATCAGTTGAAGCATTACCTACAGACTTCTCAATTATTATGATTTATGCATTTGCTCTTTATAAAGTTAAAACCACTTAAAGACTTGTACAGGTGCAGGCACTGCTACTATATAGGAACATATTGGCAGTCAATTTGAAACATAAAAACAGACGTACTGAATGTTAGATACCCACGATTGTATTCATAGACTATTAGTGTTCTGACAAATGCATCAAATAATGCTCTTCAAAATGTATAGCTCTATAAACTTTATATTACAATTACAATACAAGCATGTTATAGGGGACAGGAGAGTTATCGCAATCTGGAACAAACTAGACTGGGGCTGGGATTAAATCAAAACTTTGACCCACCCACTAATAGAAAACTACACAACTGTAGTCAGTTGTGGCTGCATTTTTAGTAAGATGCCACTTTCTCCTAATCAGAAATGTAACTGATATTATGTACAGGTTTTTAGTTTGCTATTTGCATCAAAGTTTTGGTTTAATCCGGCCCTGGACAGGATCCATGGATCACTTAGTTATTAATGGACACCAAATGAGTATCATTTGTAAACTTTCTATTGTTCTTATGTATTAATTTTAGAAACCACTGATTATTTTCTTACGGTAAATTCCTTAGATTTTGTTAGATTTTTGATAACTTTACCCACATTAAATTATATAATTGTTTCCCCTTTTAATTTAAGTAAAATCAGGAGTTTCCTTACATTTTATATCATTATTATTTATTTTATTGTAGTTCAATTTGAATCTGTATATGTATTAAAGCTAAGTGATAATTAAATGTAAATCTTGAAATCCTGTGTGTGTTGAATGTAATCATTTAATTGAATAAACCTCTCTAACAACCGGTTTTTGAATATACCTTTCTAGCAAAAGATTTTGACACTGAAACAATTAAATAATGAAGAATGCTCTCTTTTGTCTTTTGACCTAAAGGTCCTGTCTTGAATTCTGCAAAAACATTTGTTTTCATGATCAGAATAAAGGGGTCATAAGGGTTTTAAATTAAAAGACACTCTTAAGGAAGAAAAATAATAATTACAAAATGCTGACTTACACTTCCACAGACAAAGTAAATTGTGACATATCTGTTAGGCATTCTTAATAAACCAAGCAGCAAAGATTCATTTTAGTGCTCTACATATTTTATTCATGGGTTCTGAGGGTTCTGAGAAATCATAAAGCAAATGATCCAGAAGCCAACGAATTCCAAAAATGTGGGTTAATATACCCAATCCCACACCATCCCCCTCTACCAAATCCCAACCCTCTTCCACATGAACTCCTTTCCTCATTAGTTCTTAAAAGCACCAGGAACATGAGGGTTTCTAAGTCATCACTTAATTATGTATCTTAATATTAACAGAAAGACACACATTTCAAGCACGGTTGCACAATTTCAGAGAGGAATTGTGTTTTAATCCACTCTTTTTCTCCACTAATGAGATCAAAAGCAGTTGCAGACTCGCTTCCTACGGTACACTCTGGAGCGCTTTGTGCAACAATTCTACGGTGGTGATGAATAAAATAAAAAAAGGACACTGGCTACAGAAATGCTTTATATACATACACACGCCAAATACACATGAAGAGATTATTTTGAATGCTGCGGTGCCAATGTGTCATCACAATAAGTAAACCTGTCAAAATACACTGAAACCACACTGTACATCTTTCTGAGTCAGCAAAGCACATTTATTTGGCCCAAACACTCTTTATACAGAGGAAAATAATACATGAAAAAAAATTAACTTCATTCACCAGTACACTAATGTGCTCTGTGTGTTTCAGTCTGTTAGAAAGGGGGAAAAAAAGGGTTAATGAATTTTAAAACATAAAATTGAGCAGCCTCTGGAGGTTTCTTGCAGTGCACAGTAAGCTCTGAACTGTTTTGATGGTGCACAAGAACTCTGAAACCTAAGGAGGCTTGCATCTGAACCTCTGTGCAATGCGTCTACATGATACTTCAACAACACACATACATAATAGTGCTATAACTTTATTGATAATATAGAAAGTCAAATAAATAAATAAATAAATACATTGACTTTCTTTAATCGCTAATGTGATAGAGGTTAACCTTTTCCAGAAATGCATGTTTAAGGGATGCCTATTGGTCGATACATCTACTTAAAATGTATAGCACACAGCTTTGCTGAGACTGATCTACTGAAAGTGAAAATCCCATTCACAAATTTGAGGTGAAGTTAAAAATCAAGTTAGTTACCATCACTTATCATACATTTGCCCTAACCAAGTAATGTACCAATTACCGTACCCTACTTTAGTATTTTAGTACAGAAGCAAGACAGTCTTCAGGCTAAGAAAGCATGTTCAGTAACAGAATCAAAATAACTCTTCTTCGTGTCACAGAATAACAGTTACATACAAACTTACATTAATAATAATGCACTAAAATAGGGAGCTATTTGAGTAATTTGAGTAGTAATGTATGCATAAATGTAATTTATCCTAGTGGAGCTCTGTGAACACTGTTCTGTATTTGTTTGGTAACCCTGTCGATTTAACAAGCAAACTTTAAGTACATATAAAATAAACATAAAATGCAAATCTGAATAGTTCAAACTCAGCTTTGACAAGAAGTTGTATCTTAGAATACATTGTTTTTTTAATTTTAAATGTTTTCTAGGAGCCATTAACATGATTTTAAATTGACGCTACTCACTTTTACAGAACAAGAAATTGTCAGGAACATTCAAAATACAACAAGATGTATTCATAATTCCTCTGCAACTGTAAATCACTAGAACAAGTATTAAAAATCTAATAATTAACGACAATAATTAAAACAAATAGAATAAGCAAAATGAAAGAGAATTAACTCACCAGGTTAACATACAGAAATGCAATAACAACAACGACAACAACTATAAAAATAGTCATCATCATTATGTAGGTGAACATGATCAAAAATAATAAATCAACACTGAGAAACACTAAGGAACTAAGTAAAACTGAAGGTCTGAAGCTTTGGTTCATAGTGGATAAGTAGTATTTATTACTATAATAAAATTATATAATACTTATTATGAATAAAGCCAAACATGTCCCAGATGGTCCCACTGTAACTAATTAACTGTACCAGATATTAATGCAATATAGGTATTTGTTGTTTCCATAATACCTCCCTGGGCCTCAGCACTGAGAATCTGCATCAGCAGGAGAGAGGGATGAAAGGGATATAAATCGCAATGGCCTGCATCAGAGAGAGTCCTCTGTCAAACAAAAAGCTGTCATCAATTACTGGGGTTGTTATCTGTTTTGTATAGGCCGAGCCTCATTCCACTGTTTTTATACAATTCATGTCTGGAATTGCACATGGAAGGTGGTGACACATGAACTTAAACTTGACAATTTATTTAACTCAACTTAATTAGTCTCTGAAGGTATTTTACAAGAATAACCTTTAAATGTTCCAAAGTTCATACATCCAAGGATAATTAAAAAAAAAAAAAAAACATATCAGTGTATATATAATTTTACATGTACGTATAAAATCATTGCAATTCAACAGTTAATGAATATTATGTATACCAGTTTTTAAACATTTTACCTATGAAAGCCAGGATAAAGCCTTGCTCAAATGCCCTCAAGGTAAATCTCTAAGCTGCAAACTGGCAGTAAGAGTTGTATAAAATGTTTTTCTCAAACTTTGGGTTCTTAATCCTTTCCCATCATTTACTTTGAATCTGCAATCCTCTTGGCTTCAACAAAGCCATTATGCATGAGGTTGAGTAGCTCAAGTAGGATGCAGATGGTTTTCTTAACTGCTGAAAATAGCGTATTAAAGGAAAATAAAACATTGCTGTTTTAATGACAGACAGTACAAATGTTTGTTCTTTATACTTATTGAAAACCATATTGTTAGATCATATATGACAGTATAAGGAGGAAATAAAGTGAGGATGATTAGTATCCTTTCCTGGTAGAAATAACTCATGCCAAAGGACTCCCTAGGCTAATCTTTAATTAGCATATTAAAAGAAATGCAAGCCTCATAACGAACTGTTAGCTCCTACAGTTCTTCCACTCATTTGCCCGCATTTGTGCTTTTTAGATGGTATACTTAAAACACAAAAACAATTAAACCAAAGAAAGTACTAAAGCAATGTGATAAGCCGAAACCCCATTCTAATCCAATCAAACGGAGTCTGACAAAAGCTGTAAAATCTGGAGAATGGAAACTAACAGAGACTTTAAAGTTCTGTTAGACAGATTGAAAGTAAACTGCCTTTGGAATACAAAAATGAATGAATGAATGAATGAATGAATGAAATGTGACAAATAAATACATAAATATAGAGTTGCAGTAACATTAGAAATAAAATGATTATTGTACATTTAAATTTGTAAAGACGTCCCGTTTATCTCTTCAGCATCACTTCACTATGTAATGTATTGTGTAAGTGAACCAGTGCAAAAGAGGGTTCAATTAAACCATATAAAGATCAATCCTGAATAACTGTTCCATGCACTCTAATAAATTGTATTGGCAGTGAAAAAAAAATGAAGGCCATCACCCTTGTAAAGAACTTGTAAATCACTCTAGGGTGATTTTATTTGTATTTACTTTACTGATTTGTATTCATGTTGTTACTATAAAACAATACTATTATATACAGTATACAATAATAAGTATACTCTACTCACAAGGTTGTGTTAGCCACCAGAATACAACAGCATTCAAACTAAATTATAAACTTCAAAGCAGCAATAATTTATACTGCATTCTTACAGTTCAAATTGTGGGAAATGGTACAATGAAAGTTCTCTCTATTCTTTTATATTAACATTCACAATAGTTTGTTTTTATCCCCAATGTATGCCATCCAGATAAAGTTTCTGTACCTGATGGTCATAGGGACTTTAATGGTCATTGTGACTTTTTTGGTCATAGTGACTTTATTGTGTCTTGTTATTGTCTTGTTTTGTGCTATATCTGTGAAAGGATCTTGTGGCAGCTTGTTGTCAAGGGTGCTATACCAAGTAAAAATGGAACTGACATGAAGACGAAAAAAAAAAAAAAAAAATATATATATATATATATATATATATATATATATATATATATATATCCCTCATACCTCATTGGAAACCCTACAAGGTTTGCTTTTTTATTTTTCTTTGTTTTTATTTTCATTTTATTTCATTACAATCACACACACCATTGTCAGGCACCCCTGTTCTCTGTGATACTTTTGTCTTGCTCATGTGAAAAAGGGATTGCTTTTTCTTCTGTTAAAATCTCAGAAGTCTTATCAAATTAAATCTGACATTTTAAAAATGTACTCACAATGGAAACTCCTACGCTGTCCCACCCATCCATTAATATCAATCTGTCCATTTAGGGTTTAAAAACACGTTTACTGAAAAGGCGAGTAAGAAAGGGGCTCCTTTGTTAGCTTACTGTAAAGAGGCCTGTGTTGGGAAGGACCACCAATGGTTAAGTTTCTTTCTGCAGCTCTGTGCTTCATCTTCACACAGTTGAGCAGCAAGAAAAAAAGGAATCTTAATCCCATTTTAGAAAGATAGATACAATAAAAAGAATTGCTGAGAACGCAGAAGAGGGATTGAAAAGCTTTCTGTCACATGCACATCCACACGGCCTGTGACTGTAGGTATGAAATGTGACGCCTGCTGATTCAGTAATAAGTGCCAGGAAGCACAAGAAAAATAACCTCAGAAGATACATCATTTATTTGAATTTTACACTGCGATTGTTGTATAAAGGATAGGTTAAGGCACAGAAATGCCTCATTACACAGTGCTTCCTTCTCCTTAAAATTACAGTTCTTGGTTGTGTGAACGTTGCAAGTCCAGTTCCCCTTTCATGTATTTGTTTATTTATACATTGTATTTCATCAGACACTGTGTTTATTCTTCTTCTGCTGAATAACACAGAATATCAACTATAGAAAGAAAAAGAGGTTATAGATGAGATGTAAGGTTATTCTGTTCCATGTGCTAGCTGAGAACAAGTGATGTTTTTTTTATTCATGCTGTACTACTATGCTTAATATTGGTAATTATCAAAACCATGCACCTGTAGGCTATTCACAATTGTTCTGTTTTTAATTCAGTGTCAGTGTGTGCACACGGCTGTATTAGTGTTGTTTCACCCCACTTTCTCGCCTCAAACTTTTTTTCTCCTGCTTTCCAGCATTTAGATACACTCTAAATTATCAACCTGGTCAAACTAGGTTCAACACGTATGTCTCATAGACTAACAGACCCCTGAATAGATGAAGCCAAGCCGAGAGCTGTGGGAGCTGCTAGGCCCCTTCACACTGCACAGGCTAGTAAAAGCAAACAGGCAATGCCTCAGTTTGACACTGCAAGCAGAAGTCATCTCCTTGGCTGCCAAAGCTAATAATATTTAATTTGCCCAATGCTACCTGAAGTCCAGAAGGAACAAGTTTATGTGTCTAAATGTGTTCACAAAGACAATGCCTACTGATTGCTAATACCTGTATAGTGACACATGAGACATCTTCAGCTTTATGTTCAATATAATTTCTGACTCCTGTCAACATCCAAGTGGAATCGAGATTTTCTTTTTCCAGCACCAATGTTTAATAATGTCCAGTAGTCTCAACCAAGTTATTAAAGCATTGATGTAAAGTATGATGTAAAGATACATTTTCTGTAGGGAAAATATACACAGTTTATTAAAAAGCAATATGGTTATGCTTATATTATATCAAATAATGCAGCAATGCAATGTATTATGCATTATAGCCAGTCTTGAGTGGATGGATTAGATAGGTATAGATAGACAGATAAATGTCCAAGCTATGGGTAAAAGTGGAATTAAACAGATCTTCCTCAAGTATGAAGAAGATGGTGGCTTGTCTACTACAAAAAAAATTAAGACTAACTGCAGAATAATGCTATTTTAGTCTTCTATCCTGGCTGGGGTAATTGAAAAATTCAGCAAACAAGCCCCAGTTACATTTTGTTCCCATAAAATGTTTCTACAACTGCAGACTGCCTCCAGGCACTGTACATGGAAGTGCATTTGGTTCAGCAAGCCTGTGGATTCTGAAAACCGTTTCCAAAAACATAATCATATGGTTTAAATGGTGCCCAAATGTGTTGGCACACCTCATTGACTTGAACATGAAGAGTTTCTCAAAGGTAAAAATAAAGAGCAATTTTGAAACAGTCACATTTATGTGATGATGATGGCATCAGAAACTGAAAAAATACAAGAATATAAAGATGTGTTCATGTAATAGTTCTAATTTGAAAATCAAGTTGTCATACAAACAAAACAAAACATACATGTTTGCCATGACAAAAATATAGTTGTTGAGTTATTCTTACTATTGTTGTACACCCCTACCCAATCCTTTAAAAATCCTAAAGAGGACTGTTTTATATATATATAATCATGAAACACAGTGGAATAATTGTACCTTTAATTCAGTTTTACTAATCTATAACCTTCTATCACAATGTGTCATATAAACAGCTGATAAATGAGTAACATTCTTGTAAATAATGTATAGTCTACAACCTGTGTGTGTACTATTATGTTGTATGCAGACTACTGTACCTATTACACACTTTTCTTCTTTTGATAAATGGCACCTCGGAATGAAAGCTCCACTGACAGACCTTGGGGCTGACAGTACAACTTAATTAATTTGTGTAATTTATTGATCAGTACTCTAGTAAAATCACCTTGCTCCTAAAATGAGCCCCTTAGCCATTTTGAGTTATGGGAGTTAAAGACACCACTTACTCAAGTTAGAGAAGATCAATCTAAATACCCCACATGATCTAAAGAAAAATAGTGAACAGACTTGATTTACTTCATAGCACTTTTAATAACATGTGTCTGGATTGAATCAAAACTGTTCACACTGCACACTGAAAACTGTTCACAGAAGCACTATCAGTATTAAACCAAATAATTTTCACAGAGCTAAACTTGCATGGTATTATTATTATTATTATTATTATTTATTGGTGACTCTTCTTATGGATATCCATATTATTGTTTCTTGTTTGTTTAAGTTTTTTTTAAACAGGCGGACCATTTTTGTATCTGAACTTCAATACCAACAATCACTTGTTTCTGTAGGAACATGAGGCCTATGACTTGCTAACAGGTTTTGAATGATGCTTTCACTAAGACATCATGACTTTAGGCAGTTCAAAGTACTTTATTTTGTCATATCAATATTACCATGTTGGAGAAGCTTTGACATACACAAAATGAATTATTTGGCCTTTTAACAGGTAATTTAAAGACTTTTAATATCCAAGTTTTTATCTTTGTTGTCCTTTAAAGTAACATACTTATTCAAATGCAAGGTTTTAATGGAAATCAGCAATAGCAGGTGTCTAATTTGACACATGGATTCACCAATTTGTAATTGATGCATGGACATTTAAGGACAGAAAAATAATAATGAATACATTGATTAATTCATGCAACACTAACATATCACTGATAAGAGGCTGTTCTTTTTTTATTACACCACTGTAATATGTACAAGTGGAGTTTAAAATGTAATTCACAGCAGCTTTAGTTTGTTCTGAAAAACATATAAAAATAAAATACAAGCACATGAAAACCCAGATCACTTAATTGTAGTCTTTTGCAGATTCCACCCTCTGTTATACCTTGAACACCAACCGCTGTGATTGGCTCACAGTGCCGTTGAACACTTATGATTGGCTCACAGTGGTGTTCTTGCTGCCTGCCCATTTTATAAGCTACACTGACTAACCATGTTTGCAACTCAAGATATTTTTGATTTAATACAGTGAGAAGTGAGACAGCGACATTTTAAGCTGTGAATTACTTTCCTTGCAGCACACAAATTGAGCCCAGGATCTACTAAATGCAACAAAGATATTTTAAGTGCTGGTTAGTTACTTATATAAACTGCATTTTTATTTATTGATGTTATGTTTTTTATGTTGTAAATGTGAGGAAATGTTACCTTACAAAACCAAGAGTTACATTACACTGATGCACCGAAGGAACTCCTACTTTGTACAGTCTGCTACCTCTTTGAGTTTACCAATTCAATAATGAACACATCAGGGTATGCCTCGATAGTTTGGGAATTCTAAGTACATATGAGAGCCATGTCCAATGCTTATTTCTATTTTCAGGAGTATTCAGCTAATTATTTAATATAATTTGGGGAAAATAAACGAACAAAATTAACTTTAAAAAATATGATCATTATTTAATTTAAATACTTTGTTTAACATAAACAAGAATATAACTTCATATCTCATATGAAAACACAAATTACAAAACTATTTGTCCAGATGTCACACTCAGACACATAGTACTAATTATGGTTTAATTTAAAGGTTGTCAACACCAGTCTATTTTACTGCAATTTCTCCCTTCTCAGATTGCAGACAATATGACAAGAATAATTTGCCTTTTTATTGAAAAAGAATAAAATAACAATATTGACTAGCACCATCTTTGTCCTGGCCTCTAGCATACTGGTTTTCTGGTGTTGAGTGGAGTGTGGCTGGGATACTGCCAAAGGACCAGCAACCCGTAACTTATCTCACTATATTATTCAGTATTTTTTTCCATTACAGAAAAATGTACTTGGCAAAAAGCCCAAAGGACCAAAATAGGTTTATATCTAAGCTACCACAAATCTTACAATCTCAGGGTTCTTACAACAGCCTCCACAGAAAACTTTTAAAAACTACCCAATCAATCAATATTTCTGTATGTGGTGAAGAGGACTTTGTAGTTAAATAAAATACAACAGTGAAATAGAAAAATAATAATAATTTTGAGATGAATACAATTAACAACAATTAAGAACTAAATTGCACTCAAGATGTTAATTTTTGTTCCTGGATTGACCGTGTTCTTACACATGACAAACACACTGTTTATTTCTATCCACACACTACAGCCATTGTTTGTAAAATCTCAACCACTTTATAAAAAAACCTGTGCCTGTCATGAAGCATTATCAGTGATTCATGAGTACTGCCAAGTCTTACTCCAAGTGTAAATTCCCTTCAAATACATCTGATACATTTCTTGCATTGAAATCAAAATCAATATACTTCATCACTCATTAGAACCCCTTGACAGAATTAAGGTATCAACAGTTCTGGAAAATGTGTTACTAACTCCATGATATTGACAGCTTTTACTTTTATTAGAGTGGGAAAAAAGTTAAAACAAAAACTGAATATTAATTAATATACAATTAGGATACAAAAACTTCACAATCAATTGTTATTTTGATTCACAACATCTATCTGATGATTAATCTGTATAAACAAGTTTCTTGGCTTTTTGTAAAAACACAGAAAATAATAAAAACGAAACACATACTGTATTAATAGTTATCAAATAATTAATTTCACATTAAACAACTGTTACCTAATTATACCCCCATGTCAGAATTCATAATGTACAAGTCAAGTGATGGAATGAGTTACTCATTAATTTGATTTATTAACATTTGTATTTGCATCAGCAATTAATTATAATGAAACAACCCACAATTAAATCACATTTTCTAATGTGACCCTGTCTCACAGATCGATTTATTTACAAAGGGAACCATTAACTAGATACTATCATTCATTCATTATTAGTAATACATTGGAAATAGTCAAGATGATTTAAATATTTCAATTCAATGCAGCATTTATTTACTTAATGTTCTTTACTGCAAAAACCATATGCATTTTGAAGAGACATTCAATAACTTTGCACTGTATTATTACTGCTGCAGCAATAGCAATGCACAGAAGCTTTTCTTTCTGTGTGCTCCCCCACCTCTTTATTATACAAAATTCTTTTTTTTTTTCATTGTGAAAGTCCATTAATTCTTGTGAATAAAGCTGACAAAGAAAATAGCTGTAATCTACATATTTATTATTATCTATAAGGGAGTAGTTTGAAAAGCAGAAATAATTATTGTCTGTTTTATGAAAAAGAAAAAGCTGCTTCATGAAAAAGTTTAAACATGCCAACTATTTGTACATCAAAAAGAGTAACAGTATGCATAGAGTACAATGAAAATGACATTAAAGACCCAGAAAATGTAAAGTCCTCAGTATTCAAAACAGCACACAACATGTTCCCAACCATTTACTGTTTTATTGTTTTCTTCCAAAACATTGTAATTCATAATATACTCTAATGTATTAAAAATACAAATTGAAATTATCTTGGTTAAAAATTACTTAAAACAATTACCAGTAGATAAAACAGGATGAAATATATAAACGCCAAAACATTTGTACAGCATTTTATGAATATTTATAATCTGCAATTAAAAATCATATCCACAAAATGATGCCCTGTGGTGCCATTAGTGCTTTCTCCACTTTGAATATGATGACTTTGAAAGGTTTCTTTGTTCATTATCCAGTCTGGCATTTCAAATTCAGAATGTAACAGAGTTTAACTATATAAAAATAATAGCTAATACATTTCAACTGATAGAGAAGAACCGCCTGTCAGAACATAGGCAAGGTAACAGACAAGGGCAGGCTTTGTACCATGTGGATACTGTGAGTTTATAGCTTATTGATCTAACAGTCTTTCAGTGGATTCCAGTGAATCTGGTTTCAGATGTTGACAAATGTATTAACATAATTATATAAAATAATGTAGTAAAATACGTTGAGATCAATTGAATAAAATGTCTTTTCATTTATGTATGTATTCATTACACCCCCGGAATTCAATATACAATAAATAGCACTCAGAGATTCTTCACTTTCAGAGCACAGATGCACATCTCCATTCCTGGAAGGCCCACTATGCTTTTAATTACCGATTCCAGGGGCTAGAAAAAATCAAAACTTTGACTCGCCCACGAATCGCAGATTACAAAGTTGTACCCTATGGTGTTTTAATTTATAAATAGTAGAAAGTGGGTTCTAACAATAAATTAAACCACAACAGGGTACAGAATTGTACTTTGCAATCGACTGGTAGGTCAATGCTTTGATTTGGAATAGCCTTAAGTCTAATTATTTTATTTAAAAGAAATGTACCAGCTCTTGGCCATCACAATGTTTTAAAGTTAAACTGTATGTTGAATTAAGTATGTGATTTAACTCTGAAGTAAAGGCTTTTTTTAAATATATATACTTTTAAATTAAATATGTCCAATTGAGCAAATAATGAGATCAATTAAGTTAATTGAGAACTTAAATTGTGTGAAACCAGAGACCCTGCGGTCTTTGGGGACTAGAATTGGACACCCCTGATTTAGAGTGTTAATAAATCCCACTACAATTAACTGAATTTTTCACAATTTACTTCTAGCTCTTTGAAATGTATTTTATATCTTCAGATTTTCTTGAGGTTTTTTAAATACTTTGCCAGCAGCACCCAATAACAGCCTAACATATAGAAACTAGTTTTGTCCATGTACTGGAGGGCCTTTAAGACGTACTGCATATTAGAAAATATTAAAAAAACAATTACACATCTCTTCTGGTGCACATACTATACAGTCACATATTTAGATTTATTTTTAAACATTGATTCAGCCTAGAGAAATCTGTAAAGATTTTGGTTGACTGAAGTGAGTTAAGACATGATATTTAGTATTAGTTTGTATGGTTATTTAACCATTCTTTAAGCAACAAACCTTTATACTGAGAATTTATAAAGTTCAAGTGATCTGAACCACTCTGTGAAATAAGGTAGACAATAGAGTATGAATTTGTATCAGTCTTTACTAGGCTTCTCTACTCTTGGCAAATAGCTTGCAATGGCACACTGAAATCCAGGTAATACCACTGAGAAACATGATCAACTGGGATTTATAGCTGTTCTTATGTATAATTTTTAACTAGTGCCATCTTATCCTGCTACAAGCCATAGAAGCACTCTTCCCCTAATATACAGTGAGGAAAAAAAGTATTTGATCCCCTGCTGATTTTGTACGTTTGCCCACTGACAAAGAAATGATCAGTCTATAATTTTAAAGGTAGTTGTATTTTAACAGTGAGAGACAGAATAACAACAAAAAAATCCAGAAAAACGCATTTCAAAAAAGTTATAAATTGATTTGCATGTTAATGAGGGAAATAAGTATTTGACCCCTTCGACTTAGTACTTGGTGGGAAAACCCTTGTTGGCAATCACAGAGGTCAGACGTTTCTTGTAGTTGGCCACCAGGTTTGCACATATCTCAGGAGGGATTTTGTCCCACTCCTCTTTGCAGATCCTCTCCAAGTCATTAAGGTTTCGAGGCTGACGTTTGGCAACTCGAACCTTCAGCTCCCTCCACAGATTTTCTATGGGATTAAGGTCTGGAGACTGGCTAGGCCACTCCAGGACCTTAATGTGCTTCTTCTTAAGCCACTCCTCTGTTGCCTTGGCTGTGTGTTTTGGGTCATTGTCATGCTGGAATACCCATCCACGACCCATTTTCAATGCCCTGGCTGAGGGAAGGAGGTTCTCACCCAGGATTTGACGGTACATGGCCCCGTCCATCGTCCCTTTGGTGCAGTTGTCCTGTCCCCTTAGCAGAAAAATACCCCCAAAGCATAATGTTTCCACCTCCATGTTTGACAGTGGGGATGGTGTTCTTGGGGTCATTCCTCCTCCTCCAAACACGGAGAGTTGAGTTGATGCCAAAGAGCTCGATTTTGGTCTCATCTGACCACAACACTTTCACCCAGTTCTCCTCTGAATCATTCAGATGTTCAATGTCAAACTTCAGACGGGCCTGTACATGTGCTTTCTTGAGCAGGGAGACCTTGCGGGCGCTGCAGGATTTCAGTCCTTCACGGCGTAGTGTGTTACCAATTGTTTTCTTGGTGACTATGGTCCCAGCTGCCTTGAGATCATTAACAAGATCCTCCCGTGTAATTCTGGGCTGATTCCTCACCGTTCTCATGATCATTGAAACTCCACGAGGTGAGATCTTGCATGGAGCCCCAGACCGAGGGAGACTGACAGTAATTTTGTGTTTCTTCCTTTTGCGAATAATCGCACCAACTGTTGTCACCTTCTCACCAAGCTGCTTGGCGATGGTCTTGTAGCCCATTCCAGCCTTGTGTAGGTCTACAATCTTGTCCCTGACATCCTTGGACAGCTCTTTGGTCTTGGCCATGGTGGAGAGTTTGGAATGTGATTGATTGATTGCTTCTGTGGACAGGTGTCTTTTATACAGGTAACAAGCTGAGATTAGGAGCACTCCCTTTAAGAGAGTGCTCCTAATCTCAGCTCGTTACCTGTATAAAAGACACCTGGGAGCCAGAAATCTTGCTGATTGATAGGGGATCAAATACTTATTTACCTCATTAACATGCAATTTATAACTTTTTTTAAATGTGTTTTTCTGGATTTGTTTGTTGTTATTCTGTCTCTCACTGTTAAAATACACCTACCATTAAAATTATAGACTGATCATTTCTTTGTCAGTGGGCAAACGTACAAAATCAGCAGGGGATCAAATACTTTTTCCCTCACTGTAGCTCCAAACCAAAGCGACAATACAATGGAGGCTGAAGTCACTGGAATAGCTGCTAGGGGTGAATGTAATGTGAAAGTGACATTCAGCCATTTGGATCATTGCAGTGTTAGCCAAAGGATAATGACATGGAGGGGGATTGGCCACTGAATAAACCATGGAGAGACTAAGGTGATCATCTTAACAACAACAGGGATTGGGAGAGTGAACAAGGTAGAAGAGGGCAGGGGATCCCAACAGAAAAAATTGTACTACCTATATGGAGAGCCATAGGGAGAGAAGAAAGGGTGGGAAAATGAGATACAGGGAGAGAATGCATGCCAAGGGGCATAAGCTATCGGGTTGTGTACATAAGATAAATAACTGAAAATGTGGAAAGTTCATGCATAAGTCCATCCACAGGAGCAAGAAGACTACTGGTAGCCAGTAACTGAAGAAGCAGGGAAGCTGTAGGGCGTACTTATTGAATTACTGGGAATTGACAGGGGTCAAGAGAGATAGGCTTGTGGGAGTAAGGTGGAGGGGCAAGAGGCAGTGTACTGCTTGGTCCTATCAAGTGTGTTCCTGGGCAGGGGCAGAGCTTCCGGACATGCAGGGATCAGAGTCTTGGACTTGGGGTGAGGCAAGGTCAGCTATAGGGAAGCAAGCTGGGGTCTAGAGCAAGTACAGATATAACAGAGCGAAACAGCTGGGGATGTTCATTATAAATCCTAGGTCTTGAGAAGACAAACGTTCAGAAATGACTCTGCTGGAAAAATCCTTCGCATCCCCTAAAATGCAATCAGAAACAAGTGTTTAGGAGCACATAAGAGTGATGCAAGAGCAGGCAGATGCTTCTAGCCTCCTGACCATATAAATATCGTGCAAGTACGACTATAGTACAAGTTCCATTAGGAAATGCAGGCAGCAGAAATCCAACATGCACAGTGCCAAAATGCATGATCCCTCTTTTATGGTGCATTTGACTGAAGTATCTGATTGATTGATTGATTGACAGGTTAATTGGAGTATGACGCACTAGAGTTGTCTCTGCTCTCTAACATAAATTTCAAGTTTCAATACCCTGTGAGCTGCAGCCTTTTCTCATATAAGAGCAACATTTTCATCCAAAGCAATTTAAGTCTAGTCAATTGTTTTCTGGATATACTGACTAAAGTTCATAGGAAGGTATTTCAAAAAGGTATTTGTCTTCTTTAACCTCCTAAAGCTTTTAGGTAAGCTACACTTTCTGGGTATTGGCATATACAGTACATCTCTCAGTGGAGAAACCTCCCTACATTTCCAGTGGTTCTTTACATTTAATAATCTTGTAATTTAATAAAGCATGTAACTGGGGCAGTGAGCAGATGTGTGTGTTAAGACCAGATGCATAATATAATTCAAAGATATTAATTTAAAATAATCAATTGAATCTGAAAAAAATATTATACCTAGAAATTGTATAGGATGTCTAAGGTCAAGCTCAATTACAAACCTTTATATTACAGTGCAGTCATTAGGAGTAACTGCACACAGTTACTTAGACGATCTGTCTAAAACAGAGGTGTCATCCACAACCAGTGCTTGATAGCCCCTAATCCAGCAGGATTTATAGGTCACACAAAATGAATTAATCCATAGAGACTCGTAAACATTTAATTATGATCAATAACCATTTATTTTGGTAAATTCTGTAATTTAGGGAACATTTGGAGCAACCACATGACTCTTCTAACCTCAAGACCCAGATTTCATTAACTGAATATGTGGCTTGCTTAATAAATCAATAACTAATGTGCTCCCAGTCTTAAGAAATGAGTGATTTATGCTGACCTATAAACTGGACACAGGCGTTCAGGACGAATGCAGATCTAAAGTAAACCATTTTTGAGATTAATTTTAAATACTTTGCATATATTGAACGCAAATATTACAGGCTGTATAAAATTATAAACATGCATTATGTTAAATGGAGAGGCAGCAACACTTTTACAGCCCTAAATTTGGACGTTTCGCTTTTCACAGATTTAAAAACAAATATTTCCTGATCTGCAAACAAGATGGAGGTAGGATTAAGTGGTGTAGCTTACAGAAATGTTAGGGACTAAGAAAGAAAATCAAAATATGAACCAATCGCAGTGGCTTTTGCTCAATTTGAAGTGGAAAAGGAGGTTTTTGAAAGGAAAAGTTTAACCCTGATTTTAATAAACTAGAAGAATCCTTTGGTGAACCTCCATGTGAATATATACAATGGTCCAGCTTTACAAAACATGATGAAATACTACTACTACTACTACTACTACTACTACTACTACTACTACTACTACTACTACTACTAATAATAATAATAATAATAATAATATTAGTATTGTAATATAATGCTAAGATTTAGATAAGACTATTCTGGTTAGTGTGTATATCTATAGGTGACATATTTAATCACTTTGGTATTCAGCAGTGTTTGATTAGAAAACAGTCCTCTAGTTTTTTAGTTTTCTACTATAATAATAAAACTGGTACTTTTATGTAATTTTTATTTTAACATGTTAACACTCAGCGACAAAATGCTATCCAAATCTCAGTTTCACCCATCTATATTAATCCCTGGACCTCTGGAAACTATCCTACTCATCAGTGTATCCTGAAAATATTCATCCTAAATTTAATTTCTCATTTTCAGATGTATTCATATCAGGAACTCTGACACATTCTAAAGCATGTCTTGTTTCCATGGCAAGACCCCATGGAGTGAGAAGAAAATGATCTCCATCAGGTTAACTTGAATCCCAAGGCGCAGATATGGAGTTCAATTAATATACCATCTTTTTAAAACTTCATTCACTCGAGACGTGTTCCAACTTTAGCTGTTCCTGGAGAAATCTGATAATGAAGTACCATCATAAAGATCAAACACAAGTCCTTGTGGTGAAACGTTAAAATAAAAGTGAAACAATTAGAATGTTTACAAGATGAATCTTCGATTACCTTCACAACCACCTACGTCCACCCAGAGAAAATAGATTTTCCTCTTCCAGCATTTCCACAGTTAACCCCAGAGATTACTTCTGCCAAGCCTCCAAACAATATTCCGAAATAACTTTGAGAGAATTGCACATAGTTGACGTTAACTACCCACATTCTGCAAATGATTGCCAAGAGACCTTTCTTTCTTTAGACCTACTGTACACAGTAGATTTCTCTAATGAACCGTCCAAGAGAAGTGCATTCACAGAAGTTCATAGAGTTTTTTTTTTTTAATAAATGATTAAAATATAATTTTAAATCGAAGCTATGAAATGGTAAGATGGGGTCTATTTGACCCCAGAGCTATTTTAATTCCATTACCATGCTGAGGGCATCAACCCTTCTTTTATTAGCTTCAATCTTCTTAACAGTATTATAAGTAAAATATAAGCTGTCATTTAATTAAGTTTGGTTTAACATGCTGCCACAGTTGCCCCTACTTAAACACTGAAGGGTTAAATATATGTTGCTGTTCAAAGTTCTGACATACACCTTATAAAACAGTGGCACCATGCATTTAGCAACATTTAGTTGCAATGAGTATATGTAGAAGTTGGGCATTTTGGTACACTCATTTCTCTTATTTTTGAGTGTGCATATTTCACTCTGGATGGAAGTGGCATATAAAAATATCCTAATCCGTTTCCTCCTTAAGGCTGAGTTCTATCACATGAGAACAGCAATTAACTTCCAAGTAAGAGCCTATTTACATACAAATGCCTTTTAAATGCCCACAACCAAACAATCAGACTTCAGATGATAAAGCCTGCGTATCTACAAAACATAAGATGATTACACGTCAAGTCAGTCAAATACATGTTGAAAACTGCTATCATAAGTAGAAGAAATAGGCTTCGGGCATACAAGAGCTGAGAATTAGGATTTTACTATAATATTATTGTTGTGAGGAGCAGGTAAGTATCAAAGCTAAGGTGCTGTATCTATGGTAATTACAAGGCCCCTTCATAAATCTACAAGGAAAACGCAGATGAGGACAGTGCAGTGTAATGCATCACTTAACCTTGTGAGGTAGGAATGTGCTTACAGTCTAAATTAGTGAACCAAAGCTCTGCATCGAACACTGCCTTTACCATGTTGAACATTTAAACATGACAATTAGTGAATATCACATAATCCGCATGTGCTTCATTTAGAACAAAGCTAGAGACATTTAAAAAATGTACAAGAGAAAATAGATTCTTGATTCAGTTGGCAGCAACATGTAAAACAGCTTATTTATGCAAATCCTATTACAATCTTTCTAAGAATACGGGAAGGCAAATGCTCTAAATGTTCTGGAATGTCCTGGCTTTATTTTACGTATCATGAAATTAAGGTACTATACTATATCTGTGGGAGTCACACATGAGTAAGACAAGTGATTTACATAGACCTCTTATTGAAAAACAATATTATTACCATAAATGAATCCACTAATATATATATATATATATAAAACATTCTTTAGATACACAACTGTGTGTAGAAAAAGGTAATACTGAAAATATTAATTCATACATACATACAAAAATAAGCAACATCGACATCCAAAAGCTGATAATATTGTATTTATCTGTATAGCATTTGAGTTGTAAACACTTAATTAAAAATATATTCAAATTCTAATTTCTGCCACATAGCAAAAATGTAATCTACATTATTTGTTACTATTTTTTTTTTTATCTTCCTTAGAAGTTTTTTCATCATGCAATTTAATGACATTAATAACTGTCTGGAAAGGAAACTGTTTCAAGTCACTAACTCCCTACTCATTAGAAAGGCAATAGATAATTTTGGAGAACCTAATCCTTGAAAAAAAAGCTATAATATATAAAGAAAAACACTAAAATTAGAACTGTACAAGAAAGCCTAATTCCTTTGTAACACAAGAAAGAGCAGGTTAGCCTTGAACATTGACAACACCTAGACAAATTACACTAAATGACAATGACAAATCCTTTTCATATTTCAAGAAAAAAAGATACTTTGTACCTTACTCCAAAAGCAATAACTAAAGGAACAGATTAAATGTCTCATCTATTGTAATCCGACACTGTCCACAATATTAAAATTATATTAACACTTCTGTAAAGAAGATAATTTCTCTTATTTTTCCATGAAACCAATGGTACTCAAGCACCAGATATGACTGTAAATTCCTGCCTGTTATACCAAGGGGCTCCAAATTTTATTGGCAACACTCAACTTCTTTACTGCCAAAAAATGCTGCTTGAAAATTAGTCATTCTCTCTATAAACCAAACGTTCACATTTATAACAATTAACAATAAAAAGCTGCTCATGGAAATGACTAATTTAATGGGTTAACAAAATTATACACAAACTGTCAGTAACTAGCACTGACCTTGCATTATATACTAACAAAGTATAAAAATGTTACATTGAATACATATACATACACACACACAAACACACACAAATATAAATACGTAATTATATTTCAGGAGATTTACACATAACTATAACTATTGACTATTGAAAAAATATAGATATTAATGAATTCATATTTGTTCCTTTTATATGGTTTTCTTTATATAACTGTTGGAAACTTAGCCTTTTGTTTATCTCTCTTGGTTATCCTCAAATCAGTGCTAGCTGTATTATTTTTTTTTTTTACATCATTAAAAACGAATTATATTAAAAGAACTGCAGAATAATTTGTAATAGTTATTTTGATTGATTAGTAGCCATGTGTTGGACATGTATAAATCATGGCTTATATCCCATTAGACTGCAAATGTCCTAGCCATTTCATATGACCACATTATTTTATTAACCCAGTGCCCTTTTTATATTCAAACCAAATATATGATTATAGTATATTCAATAATGTTTTACTATACACTGGAGTTCAAACGTTAATATATATTGTGGCCTGAGTCTGGGAGGAGCGCAAATTGGCCAGCAGGTCAACATTACACCTCTCAGAGGCCCTGGGAGGCTGAATCATCACGTGGGAGCACCTGACCAGCCGGACTCCTGTGTCTGACCAGTGCCTGCATAAAAGTAGGAAGCAGGCATGCCCTGGTTTGTGGAGAAAAGAGAACTGTGACACTGAGAAAACATGAGTAGAGAGGGACCTGTTTCAGTCTAGTTAGGCTCAAAGAAGAGCTAGGGTTTGGTTTGGTTTTCTTTTGTTTTCCTTCACTCCTGCGCTGTAAATAAATCTGCACCTTTTGCACCATCTCCCCTGCCTTGTACATCTGTTTCCCCAGACCCTGCTATATGAGGAGCCCAGCACTTGCAGACCCCCGACAGTGTTACAATATTTATATTCTTAAAGCTTTGTTTATGCTGCAAACTATAGACTTTAGACTCAATTCTCCCCATCTAAAGAAAGGCTTCCTTGTTCAGCTTCAGATTCCAATTGGAAGTGTTTTTCAATACCCACTATTGATAACAGTTTGGTTGGCACTTGGAAGTAAATAAAATGTGATAATGTCCCATTTTTATTTGTAGCCAAGGCCCACCACTACATCACTCCAGATGAGACTGGCACAGCTCTGGGCTTTATTCGTTTATGACAGGAAGACTATCAATATTTTTTATGTGTTTTCTTTCAAAGTGTTGTATATAACCTGTTTTCTGTATTTTCACAGGCCCACAATCGGACACTCTGGATGCTTCCCTGGAGCTGTCCAAGTTTAACGTTTGAATATTTTATAATCTTTTCATCAGACTGAATTTGCATAGTTGTTTTATAAAAGCACAATAAAATAAAATTGAATTAGGAAAGTGACTATATATGCCCTACAAAATGAAAATAAATATGTTCCCCCTGCAATGCACTGTTGTTTTGTTCTGTGGTTGGTGAATATGTCGCAGGCTGAAAATGTTTTTCACAGTCAATTTCCCAATTCCTTGTGAAACACTAGCAGGTTTACATCAGCAGGTCTGTTGGTAGGTGAATTGCAATAGCTCTTTCTCTTTTCTGAACTTGTCAAAATGAACATGATATATTATATCTGCAGTTGAAAACACAGAAAAAAAACAGGTATGACTGCACATGGCATGTGCCATTCCAAGTGGGGCTTCACATTTGAATTTAGTTTCTTTTTAATTGACTGCAGCTATTGGTCCTCTTCGGATGAGGTGCTGAAAGATGTGTCAGACACATTGTCACTAAAATGGCAAAAGTGCTTGTTAAAAAGCTCCACTGCTGCTGCAATGGAAAGGGATTGTCTTACTTCATGGTTAATGATATTTGATCAGTTCCAAAACCTGACACTAGGGAGTATTACTTTCAAGCAAAAAAGGGAATTGTTTCATTTTTAAAATATTTTAATTAAGACAGTTAAAAAATGGAATAGGAAGCATTCAACCATTCAATGGTATAATTCTGTACTAGCAACTTGTCTGCCTCTTGCTTGAAACTATATTAAAAGATACTCTTGGACTGTACATATTTGTTCTCATAAAAAAAAAAAAAGTTCCTTATATATATATTAAAGATCCATATATCTTCAGCCACGTACTTCCACATCCACACTTGCATGCATACTGCTCTACGTTGTGCATTGTGTAAGGCATTACAGAATTTGTATTCTTAGGAACAGTTATTTCACTGAATGAGCAAGCAGGGGGAAATGCATTATGCTGTCTCAATCATAAAGGAATATTTATGCATCCTGTGAGAGAAATCAATTAGTTATGTCGTTGGTCACTAAAATGGTGGCACCCTATGGAGCTTTAAAATCTTATATTGACATCCAATCCAATTCTAAGAAAACTGGTTTTGCATTTATCATTCTTCTTTTAGAGTGAGCAAAACCATAAGCATTTATACAGGAGTAAAAAAAAAAAAAGATCCATGCTTTTGAAATGTATTTAATTCCTGACACTTACACACAAAAATGAATAATGGTTGTCAAAGACGGAATCGGTTAACGTTGGATCAATACCAAGACATTTTAGGTGTTTGTAATTTCTGCATCAGTACAAAATAGTTGTGAGTTGTGAATATATTACTTTATATAACTGAAAAGATTTTGAGTTTCTGCAGTTTTTGCATGCTGTTCTTTAATTGTTATATGTACAGAGTGATTAATGATGTTTAGGGAAAAACGATAAGCATAATAAGTATACTGTTTATTTTCTTTAAGTGCACTCACAAAGCAAAATAAATAAATAAATGTTCATGGTGCAATGAACAATTATTCAATTATTCATGTTCATTATGCATTTCAAATTCATGGGAGCATTTTGGTTTCAAATTAATGGAAAAAGAATACAAAATAAATATTACAACCTAATACCAAAACATCTCTGTATTTCTAATTTACTATTAATATTACTAATATTTCCTAATGTTACATATCACATCATACACTTCTTAACATTCATATCAAAATAAGTCTTCAGAAATATCACTTGCCATCATCTATACATAGAATACTTTGCATGTTTACCCATAAGTGTATGTCAGATCATGACATGTATTTTTCTTTTGTGATATTTTGATAAACAAGGGAACTGATATATAAATAATATGAGTGTATGCATTTAACATTTAGATAAATATCTTAATTTTGAATGTATTTAGAAAATGTATACTATGCAGAAAACATGAAAATACATTTAAACAATGTGCCATAGAACACCATACACCTTTGGAGGTTAGCATTTGTATTAGCAGTCTACCTACTCTCATTGAAAGACTCACATAAAAAGGTTTAAAATAATATTTAATATGAATAAATAATATTGTAATGACCCGGGCAGACACTGAGAGAAAGGACTGCTGTTATTCTGTTTTTGCTCTGTGTTCGTGTCTGTCGCAGGAGACCAGGGTTCGAATCTCGCCATGGCTGGGACCCCACTAGATGGTACATTGGTGTCAGAAGTGCATGAAAGGAGCCTGCGTCTGGCCATCTCAATTGAGGAGATGAAGAGCAGTGTGAACCCCCCTGGATGTTACAATACATTTTGTTTTGTTGTGTTATTCTGCATTATAGAATTTTAAATGTAATAGTTGTAATAAATGCTTATGCAGCCAGTGCGGATCAGAGCTCCCCACTCGAGATTCGAACCTCACCGCACAGGCACTCCTCCTAGCACTCCGCACCTCCGCAGCTCCACCCAGTAGAGCGATAAAAAGGAGGGAGGAGGTGTAGAAAATTTTGATTCCTCTAAAGACACAAATGAGGAAATGTCCAAGAAAGCTGTGCAATTGGGAGGGGTGTGCATGTTCCCATTAAATTCCCTCCCTCAGTGCACTTGTTGCAAGGCACCTTGTTGGTAAAAGCTTTGTTTTTCATGATATGAAGGCCAAGCACAGCTACGTTAAACCTAAATAACTCTAAAAATAAAGAAGAAAAGGATTTGATATTGATGCACTGGTTCAAAGGTTGTCTGTCCTTCATCCTGGTAAATATGCTTTGGGAGATAAATGTGTAGTGGAATGCCAAGAGCATGTGCTGCTATGATAACTGAGAAAGTTCATTATCATTTTGTTTTTATTTAATTTTTGTAGTTTACATTGACTCCATTGTTTGCAAAACAGTTTATCGGATCACTCCTACAGAAGCACAAAATACCCTCACTAGATGAAGAACATTTGCAGGGACCCTAGCGTATGTTCTGCAGGTTGTTATGGTGATAAGCACAAAAAGATGCAGCTAGTTGTCAGGGTGATGAGAATTTTCTGGGCTAATAATGATGAATTAAAAAAAATGTGATTACTGTAATGAACATGTATTATCTCTACTGCTTATAAATAGAAAGAGAATACCCTGTGTGTAGAAAGGAAATCTAAGGATTAAATGTTTTAAAGTGTATTTTGTGTTTTTCTGATATTCTTTAGCCTAGAGGAGTAGAGAACTGCGATTTAGTAAAGAGTTTTGTTTTATACGTACTTACAGAACTAATGTAATTCCTCGTAGGATGCAAAATAATCATTCATATTTTCCTGATATGCTGTGAGATATAATTGTGGCAGTAAATAAGATCTTCCTTTGCTTGTGCCAATGAATTGGGCTCTTTTGGAATACAGAGGATCATGTATTCACATCCAGTTTCTGCTTGTCACATAAATGCTCTATTTAATATAGATAGATATCTAGGGAAATCATGGGCTATGGTTGTGGGAGCTGCAGGAAGTGTACTGACATACATCAACTGAATGCCTTCAAAATCTAACCTTAAATATAACACTATTAAATATGCATTTTATATAAATATATACATGCATACATAAATATATAGTATGTAATCAGGACACACAGCGAATGTATGGTGCTTCCAACTTCCGATACAAACAGTGTAGTTTTATATTTAAAGTTTTGTTTAAATTTGCTACATTCCAGCATGTGCTCCTCACACACATATACACTCAAAAACTGTATTCAAATGATTTTATATGCAATACATAAACATTTAATGTCTGCTCCTGTTGATTTCTGAAATGGCGATCTAAAATGTAAAATGTCCTTTTAATAACACCAATTACCAATTACTTGTATGATGGTTTAGACAACCCATTCATTGTGTAATTAGCTGATATGGAAAATAAATAAAAATCTGTTAAAAAATTTGACCACTTAAATTATGTCCTCATTTGTGTTTTTTTTATAACACAGCCGTTCAGAAATATTTACTGACCATTCATAATCAATATTGTTTTCATCCTGATACATTATCATTTGATTTCAATTTGTATTAATTTCCTCTGTATTGATCTATTGATCAGTATCCAGCATTGCTGAATTAAGGAAGTTTGTTTAATTAAGGTAAGTTAGTAATTATTTTGACCAATTTTCTAATTCGCTTGAGGGTATAAATCCATACACTGCATCTCAATACTGGTTATCGGTACATTGCAACTACAGTTAAAATACTCTGTTGTCACTTATTAATATCACTTGATATTGGGAAGCAGAAAATAAAGTCATGAACATAAACCATCACTTAAGAGACCAAAAAGATAACATTAAAAATAAAACTGATACCATTTCTACATTACAGCTTGATTGTATTTATACATAATATTATAATAGAATGCTCCAAAATATTTTCATGAAGCTATAATGCCAAAGTGTGCACTCCCGCCTCCAAATCGTGAATTTGAACCCCCTAAACTGCTACAAGCAATGTTACATGCAAATTACATGCCTTGATATTTGAGTATTAAAGTGGAACCATTCCAACACAACAATTGCAATAACATACATGAATGTGAAACACCAAATGGGACATGACTTATCTTCTCGACTGTAAGCATGCTTATAACCATGACAACCATGTGAGGAGCCGTGTGGCCTACCATGAGGTTATAACAGATTTTTACCTAGTGGTTTCTCCAGCAACATGCCATAACATTGTTGCCTAATTTTCACATTCCCAAATTCTTAGATATGCTTCACAGCCTTTTTGTATACATAGACATCATTGAAGCTTAGTGATAAGCTGAATACAAATCAGCCACTGCTGAAATATTTCAAATTATGTAGACTGTATGTGGGAGGAAAGGCTCCCATTGCTGTTTAATTCATAGTACTGCTCTGAACCCCCAGGCCCCCTTCCAGCTTTGCACCACTCTTGAAAAATCTTGCATACAGACCTGATATAAATAGAAGTATTGTTGAGAAGTTCAACCCCAACCCCCTAACACACATTTATAACTATCGGACTGACTGAGATCAAAGGTTTGCTATTTTGTATTTATGTACTTATTTATGTATGAATTGCACATTGTTTAATATGCACAATCTCTAGATATCTTGCTGGTAAAAGTGTTATGTTATTAAAAATGTACAAGACACAAATATTAAACTGTGTTCATGGATAATGTATACCAGGTTTTAAAGCTTTTAGCCAGGGAAATGGCATTTTCCATTTAAATATGAGTCATGTTTCCATCTGCACTGGAAGGTTCTCAACAAATGACTGGATATAAAAAGTACAAGCAAGTTTGATCAATTCGTCTTTTGACATTCCATTTATTAATTCAATTAATAAAACATGTTTACCACCTTTATACTATGTACATAAAGAGGTTTCATTTTTTGTAATAGCAATATAGTACTATGTAAAGCTTTTCATCTAGTACTAGTAGGCGATTTTATGATCGTATAAACTTTAACATCTACATGATGTGTGGAAATTATATAATTGTGTTGATTGATTGATTTATTCTGTACATAACGAAAAAAAGAAAGAAATTGTACGAATAATGTCAGTTTAACAACAAAATCCATAAAAAGCACAGTTGCCATGGCTTTTGCACTTAAATACTTTCTGAATGTCTATAATGAACAAAATGGCATAAATGATGACTAATTTTTGTATATTTGAGACTTGCCCCAGGGAAATCATCCTAAGAGTAAGCCAGTTGTGTTCATTCATTGTTTTAATCAGCTGGACATGCCAATGGCTGCACTAAGTGTTCTTTAGAGTTTAAGGTAATTGTCAATGGTCTGCCAGAAAAGCTTTAGCAATCAATGTAAATAGCATAAGGGATTTGATAACATAGAATGATTAAAAGGAAGCTGATTAAATGTTTATCAATTAGTGTAATTGAATGAAAATACCAGTCACTACAGGTTATATTCCATTCAGATCTTCAGGTGTTACATTTTAAAATGTGTGATAATGTACCAAACCTGTAACACTTAAGCATCATTCAACAGTAGCCCACAGTAGAATAAAACAATTGTATATATTAAAAACTGGATCTCACAGCACCACTTGAAGTGCTTTTATTGTTCCAATTCAGAAGTTTGGAATGGTCCCAGATTACATGATTAAAAGGTATCCAACATCTCCACACACGAGTCTGTTCTGCCATCCAGTGTGCACTTGGGACTGTTGAAAATCAGAGTGGTGTTGCAAATGATCAGCATTGGCTCACATGGAAATTCAAATTCATCTTCCTTTATTCCTGAAGAACATTTATTAGGGTTGATTTTTGTTAATCACAGGTAAATCCATCAATTGCTACATAAGTTACAAGGAATAGGTACAATTACACTAAGGATCCTTTACAATTAAGTCCCATTTTAAACAAGAATTGTGCACCGAATTGCTGTCAGCTCTGGGAAACCACACAGACGCCATTTTGTGCCACCACAACACACAACAGCTGGACCAAAGGAGAAGCTTCAAGCAAGGGCAGGGAAAAAGAACAGATTCTACATAAAGCAAGCAGACTTTTATGCAGGGTAGCTTTAAAACTGAATTCTGCAATGAGATATGGTATAACATCTCTGCTCTTTTTAAAGGTGCCAAGGGATTTGAATGTCCTTAGTGCAGACAAGATTTTTCGTTAATGTCTCATCTAAAAAAAAGTAATTGCTACAGTACATTGCACCCTGTCACTATATTGCACAGGCAGATTAACCAGATCTAGCTGCATTAATCCTCTGAGATCCAGCAAGATCAGGCTTCACTGTATGCTGCTGCAGGCTGAAAAAAAAATAGATACAATAAATAATGTACAGTTGTGCATATAAGACCTTCGCAGTCATGCACCACTGCTATTTTGAGTTTGCTTGTGGAGGTATGATCATAAATTAATCACTGACCACACATTCTTCAGTGTCTGCTACATTGGTCAGCACCCACAACACTCTGAGATCTACTTCAACTTTGATTTGTACATTTTGTGTGTAAAGACTCAAAGTATTTTAAACACAGACAGTTTTTCATTGCATCAATGAGGGATGTCACTCCTATCTGATAGTGTATCTTGAGAATGTATTTATTTTGAAGAACGCCAACATCCACAATACATTCACCTAAATCTTTGGATGGAGCTGTTAGATTTAAGGTTTGTTTATGTATGGGAAGGTACTTCCTTGGGTTCTGTCAAAGGCACAAACTGAATTAGGAGATGATAATATCCTTTGGTTAAAGCCCACTGTAATGCTACACATGCTTGTCCAGCCAACACCACCATGTTTGCGCGACATGTAAGAAAATGTTTTAAGAGCTGGTTAGAGCAATTTCCTCCAATCCTTTACATCCTTTGATATTTAAGTAACTTTTTTAGCACATGTTCAAGGCTGATATAGGGAAGGCAGTCAGGTTTGTTGTGATACACAGATTGACAGGGAATATCACCAAAAGTTAATGGCTGATTGAATGTGGATTGTGGATTCGGTTGTCAAAATAATTAATAAACCCTATTTTGGAAATAGCAGAGAGACAGAGTTATTTTATGTCAGTCAATGCTCAATTTACAATGCAGTCTTTTCCCATCACTTTTGTTGTATGTCAGATAGAAAAGGCTGTCAAACATTGATAAACCAGGTGTTTTTTATTGCTGCATAACTTTGCTTGATACACAGCAGGACTTGCTCAGTAGCAAACTTTATATATTGTTGTGGTCAAGATGCTGTAAACTGAAATTCACATTTATGTCCAATATTAATATTTAATATTAATATTGTTTTTGGCAATGAAACCATCTAAATTACACGACATTTCCGAACAGCACTTTGTGTTACGCAGGTACATACATGCATTAATTAATAAATATTATTATACTGCATCACCACATTAAGAAATAATATACATAACAATCATTAAATGTGGATAATGTTATAGTCCATTATATTAAAGGGTCCTTTGAACAATTTATATTATGTGACCTGTTTATGCTGATTATTCTGCAGAAACTTAAGTTATATACTTCTACATTTAAATAGTTAATTTCAAAGATAAAGCACAGCAATACATTGTATAACGAGAAGTGCAAGGCTTGACAGATGAAGAAAAAATATATAGGGTATTGCAGTAAGTTAGAATGGAATCTTTTAGTGTTTATAAATAGACATACTGGATCCAGACTTGTTTTCGTGAGATGAGATGTGCATTCAACTGCTCATGCAGTAAAGGGCTTTATTTACAGGTGAAAGTAGAAAGAAAGAAAGAAAAAGAAAGATTAAGTTGCTTTACAGCTGCAATATTGCTACATTAAACTGCAGCATGTAGTTTACAGCAATGTAAATAAGTTTATGTTTACTGAATATGAAACAAAACATAAAACAGCTCATATCTCAGGACTCAATGAATGGCAGACAAACTTAGACAGGTATACTCCTCTGCCTTTGTCAGCACTTAAAGCAACTAAAGTTATAGCTTTACAACGAAAACAAAGTACAGCATTTTATGATCATTTTAATAAATTTTAACAGAACGATGTTCTCCCTCAAACAGCAATTTATAGCTTGTAGAATCCTAAGTGGTTTCATATTCACTAATTGCCTAACCTCATTAACATCATCTTTAGAATAGTGTTTAAGTCCAGCTTGTTTGCTGCCATAGACAGCACATATTTTGAGATCTCAGCTGAGTAAAGCACATGTGATGTTACAGATAGATTCATGACCTCTTTATATTTAGGATCACTTTGGATATTTTAATCTTGGATGTAGAATTGGAATATAAAGCAATTATTTATTGTTGTAGTTTTTAATGTAGTTTCTAAGGAATAATTAATCATACACTTCTGTTAAGTGGACAGTTCTTAAACTTTGAATGTGTTACTTTATAGGATACCATTTCCATTTTAGACATTAATATTTATTGTAAAAGGGAAAATGAACCTGTGCAGTTATGACTTTTCTGAATTTATCCTTGTTGCACATATCAATAAATAAGATTATTCAATTCTGCTGGCAGCAAAATTTAATTAAAGGCACATATTGCTACAGAAGGATATAAATCCTCCTTAAAGACATGTGAAATTATGGTTTCAAGACTTGGGGGAAATCCTAAGCCAAAATGGAAACACCTGGGAATGTTTTGATTAAACAAATGGAAGAGCAGGCTAATTAGGTTATGCAAACCTTCTGTGTCATGCATCAAAAAATGTTCCCATCGTACTTTAAATCCATCTGCGGACCCAAAATAAAAGATCAAAGAAAATATCCTCAGCTATTAAATATGTGTGATGCCAAGGCCAAAACAAGGATGTTTTAATCGAAAAGCTAGAAAGACATAGGCTACATTGGTAAGTGTCTCATTTAAAAGAAGAAAAAATATATGTATACAAACATTGATCTATAGTTAATCTCTGGCATAAAGTTTAATTTCAAATAGTGACAATAAAGATCAATAAAGACTGCAGCCAATTCACACATTCGGTTAAATCAATTATACTGTGTTGCTTTAAGTTACTGAATATGTTATCCAATGTATTGAGGTAAGGGGAATGCTAAGTTTCTTAAGTAGTATTATTGAAGAAACAAAAACTCCATACCTTTAAAGACCCTCAGGTTCTCAGAATCTTGTTTTCCTTTTGAAGTGTGTGGTAATTCATAAAGAAACAAAAAAAAAAGTCTATTCAGCTCAGCAGGACTATTACATGAATCTGTGGAACAGCAGTTTGGAGCAGTCATTATTATCAACTATGTATACATGTAATCTAATTCAAATAAATAACCCTACATATATTAGTATGAGTAATAATGAAGAACAAAGTCACGTCATTATTATTTTAAAGGGAAAAAATAAATTCTTGTGCAAAAGCATTTACACGTTAAGTAATGCATTGGTACTGTTGTTCTCTTGGGCTATTTCAAGTAAGAAAATGAATGATTAATTTGAAAGATTTGATTTAGAAAGAAGACAAAAGTAGTTCTGGAAGTGGTATTCAAACTCAAACATCTTGGTAATAATAAATCCCTCATAAGACTGTTGTATCATTTTAATTACATATAAACATGCTGCTACTTTTATAGCCCAACTGACAGGATTTAGTAATTCTGCTTGTTTTCAGATCATACGTGTCCTTGCACAATACTGCTCTGTGTCCATAAATGACGATTCCTGTAATAAACCAGCTTTGCCCTGCTATAGTTCCAAAACCCAAAGGAGGAATAAAATCCTCTCCATCAACCCCACAACTAATTGCTTCAGACTTCAGAGCCTCTTCACTTTAATGGTCTGGCATTGCAATTGTTAGTTCTCAGGAGGGGCTGTGTTTGTCCCAGACGTTTCAAGCACATTCTCGGGGAAAGGGTTAAACGAGCGAGTGGTGCTTTACGTTTTAGAATGATAGACTACACTAGACCGTTTGATCATGTATAAAGCACTTGTCAAGAAGGACTGTTACTCCACTGTGAATTGCAGTGTGGAGGCGGAGGGTCAACACTGGTAGACAATACCTTGTTGCCATAAGAAACCAGCGCATATTGGAGGGAGATGTGTCTGTGAAGAGAACGGACGGCATTTCAAAAAAGAGACAGAGAGAGAGAGAAAGCCCTTGGTTTGTTTAGTTTCTGCTGGGAATATTAACAGGGTGTTTTTCACCACAGTATTTGCAAAGTAGTAGTTTAAATAGAAAATTACAGTTCTGAGGTAGTTGGTTTTAAATTCAAAGCCCCAAACTATCTATGTTTGTCATGATTGTTTGGGGGAATAGTGTTTCTAATAAGTTATGTAACATTACATTGTCCATATGTAGCTTTTTGCTAAAATTCTAAATCACCATAGGCATCCGACCATGTGCCAATACATTCCTGGGACTTCTTTCCAATGAGCATTACTGCACAATTCAGAAGATTTTAACTGATGGAGAAACTTACAAGCCTAAAAGAGCTCTCCTCTCATTCACTGAGGCTCTCCCAAAAAGGTTACAGCAACAATACATAGAATCAAGTTCAGAGACTTCAGAGATTCAAGTGTTTATGACTTATGGTTTAAAGAAGAATTTCAAGAGTCTTTCTTCATACTGTACTTTTGCTTTCATACCAGAAACAAGTAATGTCAAATGACCACTTAGCGTTCAGTTCAGACCAATGTCCATATGAGAATAAACCAAGATAGGTGAGTTAATTTCTGTATGGAAATAGATTTGAATAGAAGTCTGTGAAGGTGATAACAATAATCCATGTAAAAGCAGCTTTCCCCCAGAAGTTTAATATTTCCCATAAATTTAGTTCCTGGCCAATTTAATTTTAAGATTGAAGTCTTTCAATAGAAGAAGAGATTAATACAATTATAAATGGGGAGGCAGGCCATGCAATGTGCTAGAAACTGCAGGGAGCAAATTCCACTCCATTGTCGATGTTAAAGAATATCTTTAGTAGATCAAAACCTTCATGACATTTTTTTTTCCAACAGCAATTTTTGGGGGTCATTTTTCTGTCAGTATTAATAAATACACACAAAACTCCAATTTAAAGGTTATGTCTCATTTCCAAAGGACTCAACTGGAAATATAAGGGGGAAAAGTTTTTGAAAAGGGCTAAGATTCATGTATTGATCTTCAGATGTGCTTCTCCAACCAAAAAATCACCAGTGCCATCCAATTCTTACAAAATAAGAAATGCGTCGTAGCTGTGGGAAAAAAAAACAACTGGAAAAACTTCTAATCCACATCTCCATTGTGCATAGCAGTGATGAGTGCTTGTCAAAACAGCAAGGTGACTTATCGGTGGGTTGGTTGCACATTACCCTACAGATGCATCACTGTGTTATTATTATTATTATTTTTTTTAATGTGTTTTAAAACCATTTGCATATTTCTAGTTTTATACTGCATCAGGCCAAATGTCAGTCAGAGTTTTTGACTGTAAAAAGAATATTGCTTTTATTTAATAACACTTCTTCTGCAGTTTTAAAAAGTGCATATTTTAGGTACAGACTCATAAAATTGTCATAAGAAAATAAGATCTTTAAATTGATTCAGATAATAAACTAAATATATTCTGTATCCATTTCTGTAGGCCATTTCCCAGAGAGCTTTCCTTCAACTGAGTATCGTAATACTATAATAGTGCAGAAAACAGACTACAGAAAGATTGACTCAGTAATAAAAATCCAGATTGATAGCCATTTTGCCAAAGTAAAAGGCTATGACAGAATCTCTCACACTGACCAGAGACATATGTAACCAGCTAATCAGTCTGAGAAATTTGGCAGTACATTGGGCTTTAATATTGAGCTTTGTAAATGGATTCTGAAGGGATAAAAATACTGTCAAAGTGGAAGGCCATTTAATTTTCAATATTATCAGAGTAATCAATCTTCTGTATGTGCACACACAGAGCCAGAGTAGTAATCTTTCAGAATTTGATGTACATATATAACTATATTAACTATACATTAACTATATATAATATTAAATGGACGTTATCTGTCAAGAAATGTGATGTTTCTTCTTTAGACCCAAAAGTCAGTATTGCACATATATAGATACACACAACAGAACAAAAATAAAACACACACTATCTACACACATCTATAATGACATCCCTTGCATAATTACCAATGATTAGATTAATCAATATATCTATTAAAATTCTTTTAACATATATAGTAAATGCACTAATATACATTAGAAGGGAAAAAGGCAAATTGACACAGGCTTTGAATCCAGGTATTATTCATGCACAAGTCTAAGAGCTGTGGATCAGTCAAGAAAGAGATTGTGTCAGTGCTCTTCTGAAAAACAAATCCATAAATCTGGCCATTGAGTTGGGTAAGCACGTTATTCACTAAAATGGAGATTTACAACAGTTATTTATGTGGTGGAACTAATGCCTCCACTAGTAAAAAATACCCGATCCTCTGAATTATTACTCTAGCACATACAATTTAGGTTTATGTAGAGATAAATTAAGATACTATATATATATATATATATATATATATATATACACATACATAGACACACACACACATATTATATTTATATATATTAGAGCTGCCTCGATTAATCAATTAATCGGAACATTTAATCAACTAATGAATTGATTGATGATCATTATTTTCTCAATTGAATCGAGCAGAATTTGTTTTTCATTGTGATGACTGGTGATTATATGGTTACATTATAAAGAAACATATCATGCAAGAAATTACATCACATCACGAGAGCTACAGTACAGTATCCGCTCACAAAATGGAGGGTTAACAGCAACTAAAGGGAAAACTACAGTCGTGCTTTGGATTCAAACTGGATTCAGATGGAAAAATGTAATGTATGAGAGAGGTTTTGTTTTAATTTGCAAGCTAAGCTTTTCTTACAAGGGCAGGGTGAGTAGTTTAGAGTATCATTTGTGAGCAAAACACGTGTTTTTTTTGTATGTATACATTATTGTTATATCAATGCCTGTATTTACTAAAGTATTACTGTATATCACAACCACTTAAAGACCATTAGATTTATTGTAATAAGTGCCCAATTAATCTACCGATTAATCAACTAATGCCCATTGATTAACCAATTAAATATTTGAATCGACTGACAGCCCTAATATATATATATATATATATATATATATATATATATATATACACACACATTTAAGCCATAAATTCATAAACTTACAATGTATGTGCTATAATTGAGTGGATCAGGTATTTTCTCTCTCTCTCTCTCTCTCTCTCTCTCTCTCTCTATATATATATATATATATATATATATATATATATATACATTATTCATTTTTTTATATATATGACAAAGCTTATGGAGCAGAATGTGATTCAGTGTTACATTATTTCCACCATTTGAGTCAGGTGCCTTTAATTGATTTTCTTGGTGGTTTGAGTTATGTTGTTTTTTACACCAGGCTCTTTCAGGATGTCAGACACGTGCCCACCACATTTTAGCAGATCTGGCGCATAAATACTACTTAGTAATTCCAGCTACAATGATCCCATACAAACTACTTTTCTCACTTTGGGGTCACAGTATAAATATGAAGACTGCATTTTTCTCCTACAATTATCTGTGTAGTAAACTGGTCCGTCTAAGCAACTGAATCAATGGACAATAAGGGGACTGAAATGACTGACATGCTTTTTTATTTATTTTACAGAAGCCACATTACTCCCTATCAGCGGTGACTCCCAGATTCTGAAAGTGGGGAGGTGAAGATTTTGACTGGAGGGGCAAAGTTTGTCTTTGGCAAAACGTCTTGTTTTGATATGTAAGGGATTGGGCTCTTGTGTGTGGATGACTTTATAAGCATTTTGACATCCCTTTCTGCTATTTTGAAATGTGAAACCTCTGTACAACCTTAAACAGGATACTTTTACCCTGGTTATTTAAACGCCACACAGATTTTGATGCATGGTATTTCTACTTTTGATTTATGATATGAATGGCTTAACACTTAAGTATCATTAGACTCTGAAGCTGCGCATTCCATTCCTGTCAAGGCTTTCAAGTTTGTATACAATTAAATACATAGAGGAAAGCTTCTGAAAATCTATCTTCACTGAATAAACTTCTGTCAGTATTACACATCCAAAATTGCCATTGAGTTGGCTGCTCTTGCAGTACACCATATGAGTATCAAAAGAAGTATAAAGCATGCAAAATATGCCTGGATTATACTGGTTATCACTGGGAACAAGGTACAGTATGTGATACATATATGTATATATATATATATATATATATATATATATATATATATATATATATATTTATATATATATATATATATAGAGAGAGAGAGAGAGAGAGAGAGAGATCAATTTATTCAAGAAACTGCATAAACTCTGCACTCCACGCAGGGAAGATACTAACAGTTTTAACTTACTGTACCTAATAAACATGCAGTGATACAAATTTCAATTTACATGTCAATGCAATGGTCAAGAGTAGGAGTATTTGTTTAAAATAAACTGGTCATCAAAACACTTAAACTCTTTGTATTCTGGCATGTTTTTATTGGGGAAAAATGCATAGTCTATTTCACTCGATTTTGCTTCATGAATTGAGTTTATTTAATATTGCAGACCTGTAACCTAGGGCATTGACAGCCTTCTCTAGAAACAACCTCTGCATGTCATTGCTGACAGTTCACCACCATATTTAACATCCTTTAATATCAATTACAAAGTCAAGTGCACAGCTATAATTGAATTTGTGTGGTGCTGACGTCCCTTGTTAAAAATCACTGTCTTTTCCAATTAATGCTTCCTTTTTTATTGGTCAAACTGCAAGAAGCCCTATTTCAGTTTTAGCAGAATTCATTTTTAAGTGATGTATTGATCATGACACCTTCTCACTGTAAAGCTGTTCATGTGAGGGATATAAATTTCCAGATTTTCCAGATGACCTTGATTCTTCCCTTAAAAAAGTGACAAACAATTATCTATCATGTGGGTATTTACAAATTGTAATCAGTTCCTAAATTAAAGAAAAGCAGTAAGGTTAATACAATGGTATGATATGATCATTTGAGCTGGGTATTCCCATGCCTGTAAATTTAGAGAAACTGGAAGAATTCCAACAATTTGAGGGGGGGGGGGACTTAAGGCTTACTAACCAAAACACAAATCATTGCCACATTCAATAGTCACAGGTATTTGAAAACCTTCAACAATAAAAGGCCCATCTTGACTAGGAAAACCCTAATCAATGGGCTGGCTTGATACTCTATCTCAAGGGAGCTAATCAAGCCATTCTTCCAATACATTTATGGCACACACAAAAGCCCTTTTTGATCAAGACTGTTTCCCCGTAATGAATAGCTCAATGAGGAAGATCTAGTCATTAAAATAGAGGCCGTTTTCTTGTTTTTTTCCCTCAGCATTTTTTAATGCAGAATTGCAGGATGGTCTTCACTTAATTGAATTCTATTATGTTCCACTATACATTTCACGAGAACAAAAACATTTTATTTTTTAACATATTTGTTTGAATCACAAACAGAGCAATGTCCCCTTTTTTAATCCGTCTGGCTGACTGGTCTGGGTGTCAAATGAGGATGGGCTTTAAAGAAAAATGAGATGAGGAAATAATGTACTTCATGGGTAATATTTTATACACTTGAGCTCTGAGCTTGTGTGCTTTTAGAATAAATGCATTCCCTAAGTGCCCTTTTACTTCCAGATTCACTTACATTTCGTAATAATGGCAAATGCTTCAATTTCCCAAACAGAGCTTCTTCTCAATGTGTTGTGTAGCACACTTTATAACAAGACTCACAGATGATCAGCGAAAATGTAAGTTCTCATGGCAGCTCTTAGAGACATAAATATTATATTAAGCAAACCACTACACAAATGCCATTTTGAAGTCTATTCAATTACATCCGCGACTTTGTTAAGTGTAACATTAGTTTACTTAATGTGTAAAAAAAAATCAAAATATATTTAAAATGAGTAACATCAACTGCAAGATGAAATGATGGAAAAGGCCATAACCTGGTTAATTTCTATTCAGTTTCAAATCACTCAAATGTCAGAAGAAACTGTAAAAACTGTTCAGTCCTTCTGACATCCCTCTCTGCCATCACTCATTTACCAGAATTCATCTTCTTCTGCCATAGGGGCACATTTGCATTTGACTATAAATTAATATTAACATTAAAAAGTATAGTACTACTGTAATGTGTGTAACCTGCACTTTTCAAACTTCTGGCTCTTCTTGTTCTTCCATTCCAACATTTTGTAGTTTAAAAAGAGGGGGAGAGAGGGATAGAGAGTACAATTATACTTATTAATTTTACAATATTTCGGTAAATTTGTTCTGTACACTTGCTTCAAATGCTTGTATGCATCTTATGGGAATAGTACATTTTATTGGGTATGCAACCCAAACTGTATGATATAAGCATTAATAATCAAACAGAATTGGCCAACTGAATATTGCACTGGCTTTTCAGAATTTTTTATATATGACTATATTACGAAATAAATAAATTACTAGATAAATACCTACAATTATAGAGCAAAGTAGAAGTCCCTAACATTATTTCAGATGAAAAGGTGCCAGCTTTAGAACATGCTGATATAAATCTAATAAAGCACATAGATAGATAGATAAATAGATAACATTTTTCTAAAATGTAAGGGGCTTTTTAAGTAAATCATTTTGATGTTTTTTGTAAGGGTTTGGCCCTAAAAAAGTAAGCCATTTGATGCAATATAAATTCTTAACGATTCATTAAAAATACTGTGCAATACATCCTGCCACATTTGCACGAAACCAATAGAATAACAGTGCCCAAAATGATTTCATGATCAAAGGTCAGTCCTGTTAGCCTGTCTCATGCTTCTCTTCTTCAGATGCAAGTCTTCAGAGGGGGAAAAAAAATCAGTACAGCACCCCCTTAGGAGAGAGGTCTTGCAACTATAACTTAAAAAGAGGGGCATGTAAGATAAAAGAACTTCATCATCCCTTCATGTATGGCTCTCTTTCCAATTGTTTAACTCTCTGAGAAGACCGCTAAAGTGCGAGAAAACAGGCAGCCTCCACTACATGTGATGTACAGTACGTCTGGATCAACAAAACTCTTTCTGAATCACATACTGACATCCTGTACGTTGCCCCTGGGAACTCTGCAGAAAACTAGCAGTGTTTATGGCTTCAAAAGGTCATAAAACTGTTTTAACATGCCAGTAACAGGGAAACGGAGTGAGCCATCCGTGATTCTCACTGTATGCCTGCAGTGCAAAAACACCTCACAAAGAGTCCTTCTATCTGGCAGGGCCTCACTGCTTGAGAAACCAGCTGTTTTTCTTCTCAGTATGAATCTCATTTTAGTCCCTCAAAGAAATAACGCATATGTTTTATATACCTGAGCATTGGCGCACTGAGCTGAAGTGGTGGTTTGTTTCACAACAAATAAGCGACTCAATGAGCTGTTTAAGGTACCCCGCAGTATTGTTTGCAAAGTATTAAATAGGTTCTTTGTGTGCTTTTCCATTCAGAGCATTTTATTTCTTCACCCTTTGCTAGGCTACCCAACTGTGTGTCTCCTGAGTCATTCTTTATGGCGCATTCTGGTTCCACTGTAAATTGTCAAGTTTGATCATGACTGCTCTGGAAAAAAAAAGTGAAACGTCCAAGCCTTTACAGAAGTCAGGGCCAGACACAGGCTGTATAGCACAAGAAGGGATATAAATTATGGTTATTCCCAAAAAATCCATAATATTTTATTTTATATAGGAACAGGTATGCTACACTCTGAAAGGGTGGCACGAAACCGTTGACAAAAATGTCATATTACAGAACAAGATATTTAAATGCTGAGGGATGTAGATTAAAAGATATTTCTTACATTATATAACTGAGTGCTCAAAACATTATTTTGGAAAATAAACTATATGCAGAACTATATTTAAAATGTCATAAAATGTAGACAGACAGGTAGGCAGATAGAAATAAGCAAATTTTAAGTGGCAACCAAAAAATAAGTGATAAAAGGGCTGATGTTTTTTACAATGTTTATAAAGTCAATGTGGAGATACAATGTCAGGGTTGGATGGCACAAACCATGAACAGTAAAGCACAATTTAGAAGAGAAAGTCTTTGTGATGAGCAACAGAGTGGAGATGGATTGCACCATTGGGCAGGACAGGAGAGATAAGAACGAACACAGAGTGCAAACACTTTAACACCAGCAGCAGGGCTTTAAATCAAGTGTCACTTGATAGGGTGTGACTATGAGACTTAAAAAAAACGAAATGGTAAACTGTTGCTTCAAATAATTAATCTTGAAATTGAAAATGATAGTTTTGATTTACATTAACCCAGCCATATTATAAATTAACCTACATGTACTTTGGCACACAATGTTACAAAGTTAAAATCATATATTTCCACTGGCTTAAATTTAACAGACACAATTAAAAACAACAACCAGTAAAGAGTCATTTAAAGCAGTTTTTCTTGATCAAGCACATGTGAAGAATCTATCAAAATCCATCCTAGTTAATAAACAATCCAACAAAAAACTGTTAAAAACAAAACAACAACAAAAACAACAAAGGGCTACAATGCAATAATAATGAGAAGTGGATTAAGTGATTATGTGTTTTTCCCCTACTTCAGCAACTACTGTAGTGATTCTGACAAAAATGTGAAATAGCACACATACTATTTGGTTCAGGGATTTTGTGAAGGCAGATAAAAACAATGCACAAATAATTGTTGTTCACCTGGAGTTAAACTGAAAATATATTTGAAGATGTCAAGGTTATTAAAGCGTGGGATTAGCTATAGCCAAATGTTCATTTTGCCTTTTTTTGTTGTTGACTATTAGACAAAACACTAAAGAGAACTGGAAGAAGCCCTTGAGGGAATACAATTTTTTGACTAAACTGTTTGGAAGAAATTATTATTGAGCATCCTGTTCCTGTTGCGCTTGAATACATTTGATGAAAGCCATTCTAAAACTATTTTATCCGGACCTACCAAAGATTTAAAGCCATTCGATGGTGTGATTTATTGTAGTAAATTCTCAGAACAGGACTAATAGGATGAGAATAGTGAAGAAGCCTCAACCAGCCACCGAAAAGGTTTCATTTATTACAGGAGCTAGGGCAGTTTCAGTGCATCTCCCAGGAGGGAAGTCTGACAAACTCTTAGGTAAAGCAGCCCACAGGGGTTGTAGCAGAAGAATCAAGTTAATGGCAATCTTTTTTTAAGTATAGTATGCACAACCAATACCAGAAAAGAATGAAGAATGTATTATTATTATTATTATTATTATTATTATTATTATTATTATTATTATTATTATTATTCAACCAGATGTTTATTCAACGTGAATCGATTCTAGTAGATTCTAGGTAATTCTAGTAATTGTATCACTCAGAAGCAACAGGAGTTGATGCTCATTTCCACAACAAATTCACCACATCCAGTAAGCAGCAATAAAACCTTACTGATGCAGATTAGGTCTTGTTATGGTACCAGTGTCAATTAAACTGCCATAACAAAGGAAATTACCATATGGTTAACTGCATGTGATACCAACTATCTCTGTTCATAAGTAAAATGAAAATGCCTACAAATAAACTATTTTTAAGGAGAGATGAAAGAGTAAAACATGTTGATCTCTATATGGCTATGTATTTTATTGTCTGCATCTTATTTATGAACAGGGTTACACATGTTGTTCTTATTATATTTCATAATAATGTAATCATTCACATACAAATATTATAACAAATAAAGGAATCACAAACATGAATACATACATAAATAATACACCAGTCAATTGCATAATCAAAATCTTGATACACTAACCTGTCATTAAGCCATTTAATGCAAAGCTATCCATTCCATGCAATCTGATCATATTTTTAGCTTAATTTTGGGATTAGAAATGGTTTCTCTTCACCTGCACATCTAATGTTAAATGTATGTCAAGAAAAGTATTGATATTAGCCCTATGAACCTGACACCAAAAAGAAAAACAAGACACACACACACACACACACACAGACACACACACACACACACACACACACACACACACAAACAAAAAGACTAACATTGGTATCAAACCTTTTTTATCCTTTATCACACAGAAAAATGCTCCTGGCAGGCAACGTCTTTAGTAGCAACCCTTTTCATAAGAATTGCTGCTCTAATGAGTACCTCTTAAATTTAGCATTAATCAAACAACTACTGCTGCTGCTTTCTCTCTGCGAATTCAAAGAAGCAGCAGTTTTCAGTAGTGCATAGTCTTAGAATTCAAACAGCAGAGTGGATAAACCAGCCTGCTAATTAGAAATGTATTCGGCAGTAGCTGTAATAGTTACTGTCCACAGAGCTGAAAGATCAATAGTTGTTGCACGGCTCATAGCAGTGTGGCCAGATACACTTTCATCCCTACTACACTACATAAAATGATTCTTCATCGCATCTTTCTGCTCTGTTGTAAGGCCATATCTCCAATAAAGAATGCTGTGAATATGTAACAGAAAAGAAAGCTAGGTTTCTGGGTCTTTAGGTGCCATCTGTCAATGTCAAATGTGGACAATGGTTTATTTAACAAATGCCACCACCATCTTGTTCTCTAAATAATAGATAGTTCCACAGATTTTATCTTGCAAGTAACAGCACATAAATACACAGAACTGTTTATATCAGAGTTCTATAGGATTAAGCTTAATGCCATGCAAAAAAATTATGTAGTTAGCAATGATATAAAGTAAAAAGTAATGTATTACAGTTAAACAAACAAGAACTGAAAAATTAAATATACTTTTTATGTTTCGTAATCTCACATTTTATTTACATATATATATATATATATATATATATATATATATATATATATATATATATATATATACACACACATATATGCAATTCTGTATATTACTTTCTCATTCTATCCTGCAGGACAGTTGCACTTCTAGTCATGCATATGAGGTAATCAAAATGTTTCCACCTGTAAGCTTCCGTTTAATTCTCTGTCTGAGGTCATAAAACATATACTGTGGAACACTGAGAATCTCCAAATGGGTTCCTTTTAAATGGAAAACAATAGGCATATATATTTACAGACAATTAACTATTTTAACAAATATCACAATTTCAGGCCGAAAATGTGATTGAGCAAGTTTTTGTGAACCTTGTTCATTATGGTACAAAAATATATACAACATTTATTTATTGTTCAACCAGACAATTAAGTTCTAATGAATCTAACAGATACATGGGAAATCAACTCTTCAATTATTTCAAGTCAGTATTTCCTGTTTTTGCCAAAATGAAATCAAAAGAAAACACAATCTCTGGCATTATGTGTTGATACTAAAATAGGTGGCTCAGCAGATACAATCTGGGCAGCACAGGCTATTCAAAGGGACTTAGATAATATTCAGTTGTCAAAAGTGTAGAATTGAGAACAAGGGCAGTGATGTTCAGACTGTACAATGCGCTAGTTAGAGCTCATCTGGATACTGTGGACAGTTCTGGGCTCCACACTTCAATAAGGATATCGCTGCTCTAGAGGCAGTTCAGAGAAGAGCAACTAGACTTATTCCAGGTCTTATTCAAGTGAATGTGAAATTGGGCTTCAAGGCATTAAAGACAGAAAACAGGAGACATTTCTTCACACAGAGAGTTGTCACAATCTGGAACAAACTCCCAAGCGATGTGGTTGAAGCTGAAAATTTGGGAACATTTAAAATCAGACTGGATAGGATCCTTGGAACACTCAGATATTAATGGACACCAAACAAGCATGATGGGTCGAATGGCCTCCTCTCGTTTGTAAACTTTCTTATGTTTCTTATGCCATTATTGTAATCCTTTTATTGAGATAATCCGTTGCACTTTTAGTCTGATTAATTACATTACAAGTAAATAACCAAAATACCAGACAAGAAAATAAGTCAAACATTGAACATAAAATATGGAGGTAATCAAATACCAAATAATAAAGCCACTTATAAAGTCAAAGGGGCTTCCGTGGTTTAAAATACAAAAGTTTAAATGAAACACATCAACTTAAAATATATACAACAGCTTTTGTATTTGTAATTATGATTACGAATTGTGTTATTTTTTTCTTCTTAGAAGGCTGTTTATTGTACTAAAACCATATATTGAATACCATGTTCACAAAATTGTTATAGTGAGTCTTTGAAGAAACTGGTAATTGCTTTACAAAATATTCTCTCTATGTCTCAAAGGACTTCACTTCAACTAACAAATTTCGATACTGGATAACCATTGTGAGGATGAGCTTTTTGCTTACAAAAATCAGACTTATTGTAGGGCTCTATAGTGCAAGCATTTTACTTGCATTTGTGAGTAAAATTTATATGTGAGTGTGAAATACAATTTGGGCGCACAGTGCGAATACAATATTTGAACTCTGTAAGGAAAGACTACATTGACATGATTATGATAATAGCGATATTTCACACTAATCTGTATTACAGCAGAAAATGTGGGAAATGTAGATCGGTTGTGGATTGTTGCAATTCACCGAGAAGGCAGTGTTGCAGTGGTTCATTGGTAGGATATCCAATCACCTACTACCTGGTGTTAGCCGCCTTATCATTAAAACACACTTACACTTACAGATACAACAGTACTCAGCGACAGCGGGGCTGCAACAACTTAGCGGTAACATTGATTATTAAAATCGACTAAAATCTTAAAATGTAATTAATTGTCGATTAGTTGGGTCTACTTGGGGCGCAGCTACTAAAAATAAACCATGAGAGAAGGCAGCAGCTACACCCGTGGAAAGTATAGGAGCACTTTACATTTAATTTACACTGAAGACAGTTTGCTGCAACATGTGCAAACTCACATCATGACAATGATGCAGAGCACTGGAGAGAGACGCACTGAGCCTCGATGGCAGGATGGAGACGCTCATCTGGTGCAGGCCACTGCCTCTGGATCCGAAAAGTTGTCCGTCAAGGATCCGTTTAAACAGCACAAAGTACTCAGACTTTCCCGTCTCGCAAGCTACTGCCCCCCACGAGGCTTCAATGTACAGCACTGTATTTAAATGTCTTGGACATTATTGCATTTGTTTTTCATTTTAGCATTAAATATGAACCATTTATGATGATGTGCCACTAATTGTTTTTTTCTGTTTTTTTTTTTTTTTTTTAAGTGTGCCCCTAAATTTTGGACTGTGCCCCTAATTTTTTCAATTTAGTGGCACAGTGCTCCTAAGGAAAAAAGTAAGTGTAGAGCCCTGAATTGAGAAGCCTATATGCTTCCTACAAGTGCAGCAAACTGCACACACAACAATGTACATGTACATCCTTACAGCTTTCGGAAGTTGTGAAGAAATGTTTTTTAAACCATATTTGCATTTTTAGATCTTACTTGCTTAACTTTGAAGTGCTGTTGTCGATCCTACCACAAATAGTTGTATGTATCTCATGAACAAGATTAATTCAATTAGCAGCAGATCGCAAAAGAAATAAAACCTGTCACTTACCTGAGCCCCTTTTGGAGACCACCTTCAGGCCCTTGGTCATGGAAGCGTACAAAAGGATCAGGAGAGGGATAGGAGCTTTCATCTTTCAGTTGTCAGAAAGTCCTTGAGGAGAGGGAACAAATAAAGTGATCGTCATTCATGAAGCTGTAAATTCCCAACGATGAATATGATCACATGCTTGATAAAGCTAACCAGTTGTGATTCAGGCCTGTCAAATATTACTCCTCAATTACCACACAGTGATGCCAGAGTTAGTAGACTACTTGTTTGTGAATTCATTTTCTCTTAAATGCCACACATGAATGTTAATGTGGTCACCCTCCTTAATACAGTGCAGTTCCAAATTAAAATCCCTAGCTCCAGTGCAGAATTGAGAAAGTGGCATTGGGTCAACCAGCTTTGCCATTTAAAACTGTGCACCTATTGAACTAGCTATAATGGCCACATTACTTTGCAGGAACATTATTTGATGTTTCTTGTGATGAAGTTAATTTACACATTACATGTAACCTCAAAAGGATATTTTACTTCAGGTGTAAATTAGTTTAAAAAGTCCTTTTACTTTGTGTACTTTACATTAGGTGCATTGCCTTGGCCTTATTGCTGTACATTAATCTAGACACATTTATTTTTAATGGAAACTACCTACTTCATTACTCTACACAGAACCTGCAGTCTAAACAGCACAGCAGGGTTTTGCAAAGGGAACTGACCAGGCAGTTTTGAGGCAAAAGAAGACACAATTCTAAACAAAGCAGAGCGGAGCAGCGGGCAATGGTGACCAGATCATTTCTTAATTCTCTGGAGAACTGGGCTTGCTGATTCACTTTATGTTGACTTGAGTGGATATGATAGTTAAAATGTGTATATTAAAAAATCATGTTAGATAACCACTCAGACAAACGTTTTTCTGTATGTATTATTTTATTTCTTTATTTGTTTGTTTGTTTGTTTATGTATTTATTTATAACAAAGCAAAACATGCAGCCATGAGTCAATCCATTGGTTGTGACACCAATTAAATACTGGGTGTCTGAATACAAGAACAGTATAATAACCACAAAATATAAATAGTTACAACATTGAAGGATGTGTGTATTAAATAACAATAATTTGCTGTTGATATTCCTCATGTTTTCACTGTGCTCAACAGGTTGGTGGAGTATATAATGCCATATACCTTGACAGATTGTGTTCAGCATCATTCAATGTGATGACTACCTGTAAGAAAGGGAAATATTGATTTTCCCTATTAACTAGGAGGGAGATATACCCCACTATACCCCTTCAATCCAAGCCTGGTAAGGTTATTTAAATATGAATTTTAAAATTGAACATCACTGTGACCACACACTCATTCAATAACTCACAATAGACCTGGACACGCAAAAGGTAACCCCTATCTTAAAAGTAGAGGTAAGGGCATTGGTTTGTGTGAAGATTAGAATCTACATACTAGAACTAGAGAGGATGTAATAACTCCTGCAGAAAGAGATCCCTTAAGAACTTGTGGTTTACAAGTCTTGCAGTGAGACCACTAAAAATATGCAGGCAAAAGTTAGGAATATTTACCCCCAAACTAGTAATGTTTTTTTAAATAATGGATTGCATTCTATAATAAAAAAATAACACATTGTGGAGACTATAAATTAAGCTGTAAGTGGTTAAAGAATCTAAATGAATTAACAATAAAACATTTGAACATTACCTTTATCTCCTCAGTTTTAAACACTAAAAGTCAGCAACTAAAGATATAAACCTTTGAACATGCTAGGCATGCTAACTTAATAAGTACATCTCCAGTTTCCAAAAACGGTATTCATAACAACAAGAATAATTACTATTACAATGATAGGCTGAGTATGCAAACACTGTTATCTGAGAAACAGACACAGGGGTGCACACAGACGCACAGGCCATGGCAATAGTGTCAACAATCTAATGCGACAGGAGCTGTTTGGACAGGGCCTGCCCCAGTGTCCACGCACCATAAGACACAAAAAAATGGTCCATGCAACAGACTCCTCCTAGTATGATGACAGCAACACCCGCACAGGACAAAGCAAGAGCAGATGGCTCTGCTCCTTCAAAGAGAAGGGAGGATGGAATGATGTCAAGAAGTGCACTTTGTGGAAATTTCTGCACAAAATGTCCTTCATGAACATCCGCACCACACCCTGGAATGCGGGGAAGAAGGTGTAAAATTGTAGGGAATAACCGAAATTTATAATGTGGAGCACCCAGGAGTCCAGGGTGTGTGCCAAATTGAGAGTTGCTGGGGGGTGAGTGGATGAACAGTGATTGCAGGCCCAAGTGGCCACATGGTGCCTGGAGATGTCAAGCGATTGCACAGATCTCCAAAAGGCCGGGATGCAAGTGGGTACGTCTGAATGCAGGACACCTGGGCAGAAAGGGGGCTGAGGAATGCAGGCCTGGGCAGAGCTGTGCCAATTGCCTCAATTGCTCCTTGGCCCACAGGAAGTATTCGAGAATGGCCTTCACCTCACGGCCGAATGTGTACCAGGCCATCTATGAAGCAAGTCTTATCTGCATCAGGCACATGGCTGACCTGCGATAGCCAAAGCTGGTGCCATACCATCATCAGCACTGCCATGGAACGGCCTGTTGTGCACACATCTTGCCATAAGACCAATTCCCCCAGTGGTGTGTTCGGGACTAAGCTGAGAAACTCAAAGCCTGCCAGGCACAAAGTCAGCAGGCTGCTGGTTTTCAGACAATGCGTTCATGAGTGCCCATGGTACCTGAGCAATATCCCACCGTGCTTTGGATAATATTCGCAACTCAAAAGATAATCAGTTTTTCTAGATTTAACCAAAACCATGTAAATTATTTAGTGAAAAAATAAAAAGTTACTATTAGATTTACTTTCATTAAGTATGAAAGTAAACATTTCAATAAACATTTAAATATTAATTATGTATATATAATCTGTAAATCCAAAAATACTTAAATATGTATTTTCCGGTTGTTTAATACATCGTTTAAAACTAAAATAATAATAATTTGATGAGTCACAATTTGTGCAGACAAACCGCATATGTTCAAAATAGATGTCCTTACAGAAACTGCATCTGTACACCACCACAACCTAACTCTGCAGACATAAATACTTAAATGGACTGGACTTAACTGCATGTTAACTTCAGAAAGACTCATAAAGATAAACTGATATATTGATTTATTTGTGAGAACCATAGATTTCACTTTTAAGCTAATCCTCAATATAAAGAGAGTACAAAAGACAGGCTTTTTGTCTGAGATTTATTTCAGAACTTAAATTATTAATGTTTGTTAAGTATATTCATATTTTATTTTAAATTTGAAAGTACTTTTTTCCCAATATACTTGTATATTCATGTGGTTAACTACAACAAGAAAATTATACAATTTAATATAATTTACATCTAGTAAAAGAATGGTTAACAAATACAAAAAATAAAAATAGAGGGAATCGTTATGTCATGTTATGAGGCAATGCTATACTTTTGGACTTGCTGAAGGGGTAAACTAGATACAATGTTTTAATTCAAATATGCAAGGCTCAGTTGTTTCCAGGGCGACAGAGGTCAAAGATCATAGAGATCACTGTTCAAAGAGGTCCTTCTTAGGGAGAAAAGCAAGTGAAATGTAGAACAGCGGCGTAAGTTCCCGCGGGTAGGTCCAGATTTCATTAAAAATACCTTAAATTGTAACTACTGATCCAAACATAGTAAAACATGTTTGCAAACTAACTAATTTCTGAGTTAGAAAAAAAGTGCTCTTAAAAGGCAGTTTTGTTTCTGCACTGAAAGCATGCTGAACAATACTTCAATTTACAATGCTGTGCCAAAACCAAAATACTATTTTTTTTCCCTCCCAAGACATTCTTCTAGGAACACTAGTTGGCTGCCAAGAACATTTGGCAAGATGAGGCCTAGAATGTAATATTCTTTGTTCTACAGTAAGCTTAAAGAGCAAGTCAGTGATACACTCGTCAGTTGCTGAAAATTTGTACAATTGTCTTTGGTTCCATTTAATAGGCTTAATACTATACACCCACACAAGAGAGTAATATGTACCTCTTGGTAAAATGTAAGGTCTTTTCACCATGCTCACTCCATAGGCATTTATTAGAATGTCAGTCGGCTTTTACTTCAGTTTCACATAACCTCATGACTAGATAAAATGAAATTACAGTACTATCTCAACAATACAAGAACCACTTAAAACTGTTATGTTGCACAGATTGAGATGTTAAAGTACACGAAACATAGCTGGAGATTGTACTTATTGAGTAAATTGCCAACAGAATCAGCAGAAAACTTGGTCAATACATTGAAAACTAATTTACTAAAAAAGAAAGGCTGTCAGAGCAAGCCCTATGTATTCATTGTAATGTTTAAAAATTTAACGCTGACATTTTAGACCCACAACGACATGTATATCTTGTGAAAGGGGAACCCTGTAAGGCTATAATAAGGCTAGCATCAGTGTTGTAGTGCAGTCCCAACTGGTCTTCAGCCAAGAATGACATCACTTCTGTCCCACACAAAAAGGAGCATTGTCTATCCCTTGCTAACGATGCTTGCACATTTTCTTGTCTCACTCTTCTGGAACTTGGGAGAAATCTTATCATTTTAATTAGCTTCCATCTTGTGAGGTACAAACATTTAAACAAATGTCAGCAGATCACACTAGCAACGATGTGGTTCGTTTCTCAAACAATAACAACGGTAATGATGATTAAATAGCCATTTTGCTGGGACCACTTCCTTGCAATATTGTGGAAGCAAGACACTGCTGCAGAGGTAATTAATAGGAAACAATGCACACGATGAAAGAAAAGCTTTATTCTAAAATATTCTTGCAGTGGACTGATTTTCTGTAGGCTGTTTATTCAACATAGAAAGCAAATAATAAGAAACGTTAGAGTTAACAGGAAAATCGTTTGGCCTTCCTAAAATAATCAATACCCTTTTTTCACTGTCACTGCTGACCAAAGACCAGCTCCTTCCTCCACAATCTCTAAGTGCACAGACAGCATGCCTACTTGCTTGTAAATCTTAAATATATACTGCTCTGATTTTATTTATTTATTTACTTTTTTCCAGAGGCATGTCTAACAACAAATCGACAGTGACAGGGAAGCAATCTTGAGAATGTTCCAAATGTAATCCATTTATACATCCCCACAAACAGAAAACTACTGCTAATGTATATACCGCTCATGTATACAAGTTTTTCATGTAGAATGTTATATATATATGTATATATTAATAAGGTGAACAATACAATTGATTTAGTAGAGAAACCGAGTTGACCTCACAGTCATTTTATTTACTTGTATATATTTAGTTTCTTTCAGGTTTCTTAAAGGCCTACAGTTCAGAACATGTTTTAAATGCCATCCCTGTAGAATGCCATATGTATGACCAATATAAGTTAACCAAGCCATCACAGCAGAAACCTGATTCTAAATTATCTGAAGATAATAATCAGAAAATATTCAGATAAAAAAAATGTCAACACAATTAACAACAAAACAAAACAAAAGTTCTAGGGTCAGATTTGAGTAACAGGCAAAGGAAAAACAAACACAACTAAGATGCAATGTTGTAGTGCTCGAGATTATAAAGGTCTCTCTTGACCCCACATTTTGCTACTCATGCAATACGATCGCATTTGTTGCGGTACAATGAAATTAAATGCACAGTTGTTAAAAAAAAAACTGATTTGCAATTCATTGTAGATTTTTTGTGATTTTTTTTTTTTTTTTTACAAATGCAACCAAAATTCAATTATCAGCTTTCAAAATAAGCCTGAAAGATGCTTTGCCAGCAGCAGCTGAGTACTCGATACCCAAAGGAATTCAAAGCTCTAAACTCACCATCCCCTTGACTGAGTGGGCTAAAAAATTGATGTGCCCACTGCATCTGTTGGTTATTAAAATTTCTATTTCTAAGTAATGCATTCATACTCCCACACCTTAGACATACACATGTACACCCACGCAGGCCTTCCCTGAACTGACTGAATTATTCCACTTCAGCTTATTAGATCCATAAGGCAGCCAACATATAGATGTATGTAATAACAAAACAAACAAAAAAAAAATATATATATATAATAAAATAATATAAATACAATAAATAATAATTTAATAATAATAATAATAATGGAGACCTACTGTTTACCAGTATCCTAAATAAATGTTTAAGATATTTCTTCAATTTTCATATAAATTCTCTGAATATACACGTTGATGAATATGCAATTCAGCAATGTATGTATTTTTTGCAAGTTCTTACAAACAACATGAAAGCAAGATTTACTGCAGGTAAAAAGGCAAAGAAATTCTCTCCCTGCAGATTTCACCCTGATGTTTGTAGATGAATGTATTCCGTAGTTATCTGTAATTTGTATTCAGCTGGACTGACTGAGCAGAACTGCTCAAGATAATGTTATTTTCAGTCATACATATGCACATATTCATAACTTTAAAATATATATAGTAGTTTCACTTAATCAGTACTTTTGTTTTGCTTTGCTGTGTTTCTTAAATCTGGAATGTTTTAAGACATTATTTAACATCATTTGAATAACATTATATTACCATTCATATAATAAAATAATAACATAAAACAATTATTTCAGTAACTAGCAAGGGGAGGGAAGGTTACACATAGTCCATAATGCTCCATTCCTAATAAAAAATCTAACTATTTGAGAGGAATATAAAGACTTTCAGCTGGTTTCACAGACCTTGATTTGCATTAATCTTGCACTAAACTAGCTAAAATTACATTGGGTAGTCCAAAATTTGTGCTAATCTGGGTCTGTGAAACCAGCTGAAACTACTCTAGGGGTGTAATACAACTGAGAGAGCACATTTATCAGAGATGCACATTCTGTTCCCTGCACCGTAATGGACATGCATTATTTACTATGGTAAACTCAGTTTTCACAGGACCCCTGGAAGTCCATCACAGATGTCATAGAATGCAAACATTTCCAGAAATCTGGATTTAACCGTGTAAAACAGAATTGCAGGGCTGTTAGCAAAATAGAGGCTATATCTTGGCATTTTTTTATGAATCCAGCAAACCAGAGGTTTTATACGTACAATGAAAAAGCACATTCAGTTTATGGGGAGTGTTTTCCAGTTGTTATCCATACAACTGTAACAGACTTTCTACTGTATTATGTCTACTGAAAAATGGCCACTATGACTTACTTTTATTAGGGCATTACATTCTGCACAATTTTGAGCTTATGTCAGACATGTCTCGCTGGTGTAATTTATATCTGAATCCAATTCTCCTTTCCTTTGGCTTAATTCTTTCCACAGAAACAAAACCAAACTAAAGCATGTGTTATGACCCATGTCGTATTCCTTTGATTATTATTGTTCAATTGTTGTGCTATGTGTTTTTTTGATTTTTTTCTTCCTCCCTACTTTTCTATTCTCATTGCAGTTGTTTTAATCTGCCATTGGAGAACAGGGAGGAGAGACGCCTATTTAAAGGGCTTGGTGTGTGGTGTTGGGAGGAGAGAGGGTGGGGAAGTGCTCTAGATTCTCACCTGTCTCATTTGGCTGTGTATGCTCGTGCAGATATAGTTCAGCTGATTGAACAAAACCTTGTTTTGTTTTCTGACATTCCTACTCAAACTGCTGTTCTGCATCATGACATCAATATGGGTGATTCTGCACCCGTTAAACAACATGCTTATCCTATTAATCCAACAAAAAGACATCTGATGCATAAAGAGATTGAGTATTTAGTGGAAAACAGGTTAGCTGTTCCTAGTTCCAGTTCGTGGAGCTCCCCATGCATTTTAGTGCCCAAGCCAGATGGAACAGCTAATTTTTGCACCAATTACCGGAGAGAGAAACTCAGTAACTAAGCCTGATTCTTTTCCACTTCCTAGAATGATAGACTGTGTGGATAAAGTTGGTTCTGCTCAATTTGTGAGAAAGCTCGACCTTTTAAAAGGTTATTGGCAGGTTCCCTTAACTACCCGAGCTTCAGAGATATCGCTTTTGTGACTCCAGATAACTTTTTGCAAATAAACGGTTTTGCCTTTTGGTCTTCGGAATGCTCCTGCCACTTTCCAAAGGCATATGAACGGTGTGCTTGCTAATGTGCCTGATTGTGAAGTAATCTGGATGATGTGGTGATTCACATGTCCACATGGACCGAACATCTGATAAGACTTTCTGAAGTGTTTAGTCATTTGCGGGATGCTTCTCTGACTCTAAATCCTGCCAAATGTGAGTTCGGCAAAGCCACTGTTACGTATTTAGGAAAACAGGTTGGCCAGGGTCAGGTACATCCCCTGGAGGCTAAAGTTTCGGCTATTCTTAATTTTCTAGTACCTATGACTCATTGTGAGTTGCAACGTTTCCTGGGTATGACGGAATATTGCTGGGTATTTTGTAAGAATTTTTCTATTGTGGTATCTCCTCTCACTGACATGCTCAGTTTGGCTGGTCTGTGTGTTGCCAGAGAGCTTTTGCTAGCTGTGCAGGTGCGGGTGTGGTAACATTACAGGAAGACTTCAACGGTATTGAACATTCAATTTGTTTTCATTCGAAGACATTTAATAAACATCAATTAAATTATATTATGATTGAGAAGGAGACTTTGGCTCTGATGTTGGCATTACAACAGTCTGAAGTGTATCTTGGCTCAAGTTCTTATTTAATAGAGGTAGATACAGGTCATAACCTGTTGATATTTTGAGTTGTAAGATGATTGATGAGATGGTCTCTACTTGTGCAGTCTATTGCGTTAGTGATTAAACACAAAAAGGGTTCTGATAACACGGTGGCAGACCATTGTGTCTGGAGTGTAATATACTGGGGGTGGAACAAACTTCCTATTTGTTTTTTTTGGGTGGAGGTGTTATGACCCATGTCATATTTCTTTGATTATTATTGTTCAGTTGTTGTACTATGTGTTTTTTTCTGTTTATGTTCCGCCCTACTTTTCTATTCTCATTGCAGGGTTGTTTTAATCTGCCATTGGAGAACAGGGAGGAGAGCCACCTATTTAAAGGGCTTGGTGTGTGGCGTTGGGAGGAGAGAGTATGGGGAATGAGATGGCTTTCCTCCTATCCGAGCTGCCTCCAGCCTGACTGCCACGTAGTTTAAATGTGTCTGTTGTTGTTTGATTGTGTCTTTATCAGCTGGTAGGGGGTGAGTGCCTTCTTTTTGTTCTGATTCCTTTTTCTCAATGTTTTTTGTATTAGTTAGGGAGGTAGGAGTAGGACTGTGTATTTATTTTCTTTTTTTGTTTCGGATAGTTTATTTAGCAGTGTTTGGGGTTTAGTTAGATTTGTTTTGTTTGTTATTTTTGGCACACCCCTGAGGATATGCTTATTCTTTTATAATAAAGACAATGAAACTGAATCGGCTGGTGTGCCTGTGTATATGTGTTGCGGAGGCTGGAAGCGGGGATAGAAGGAATGGTAACACGTGAGAAAAATGAAAATCCAGCTCTGGTGAAATAAAACTAATAATTAGACAAAGACAAAATATGTAGAAAAATACATGCATACAGCTAATTAATTCATTAAGTAATACCAATATTCAATAGTAGCACAGCTACCATAGCACATGTTCAAATGAATTAGCAGTTAGCAACGGAAAGTAGATTTAGATTTTTTTTTTTCAAACACGCTTCAATTAGAGCTATCACACCATAATAATTCAAATTAAAATATTCAGCAGCGTAACTGAAAGAAGACTGCCTTAGTAAGCATATCCAGCCCATGTCCAATAAAAGATAAGAGAAATCTCTATTACAAATTAGTGTTGTATGTATAACAAGAACCTCAACTCTAAACAGACTAAAATTGAACAAGCCAATCTTGTAAAGCATAGGCCTACAACTGATTATTAGGCATAATTCACAATGTTTCTGTGTTTTCAAGGAATGTTTATGGCATCAAATTCCCAATTTTAATAACGAATCTTTAAATTGTTGAAACAAATGCAATGTCAAACAAAGTTAAGAATTAATAAACTGCAGGTAAACACAGAAAGCAGAAACGCAATATAATAATACAATGATTTAATATATCACACCAACACTAATATGAAGTTATTTGCTCCAGAGCAACTTTCTACCATTTTCTGAAATGAATAGGTGAAACTGTGAATCTAGCATGGGGCAATATCTGTGTGGAAAAGAGAAGGTTTTTTTCCTAACAAACAGTTTCAGAAAAGTATGTGAAGTTAAAAAGTGAAGCAAATTGTGTAGTGGAGCAAAAATATCTGAGAATTGTTGTATAATTGTTACAGAATGATTCATGCTGTTGGTGTTCAATAAAGCCTCCATTTAACAATATGGTGGTCTCAAATCTCCAGGCTCCAGTAGCTTCAGTTAATAAGCAACAAGTCATGCAGTGTGTAAACGCCCAGTTCCATTCTCAGAAACACATCCATCTCTAATTATTATGATTCATCACCAGGACACTCCTGTTCTCCTACCGTTTGCTTTTAGTGTTTTGCAGAACTCTTTCCAGAAAATAAAGGGACCTTGTCGGTTCCAGAAAAATGAATCTTAGACAAATAAGACACTGTTTATTCCTTTCACAGAGGAGACAATGCACACAGTGGTGGTCGTCTCACTAAAGCGCTCTCTCTGTGGCCATTATATCTGATCTTTTGACCATAACCATTGACAGTGAAGAACCCAAGCAAGGGGGGATTTATTTTATATTCAAAGTAGTGTTCTGTGTTTGTTTTCTATGACATGCCTTCCATCATTTCAACACTTGACTTCTACTTGCAGCCACCTTATTATGCTAAAGGCATGTCAAGGCACAGTTTAGGATAATCATCTAGCTTGTGGGAATTAATCACTTGCTACCTTGTTGAGCAGAGAAACAAGTCTTCACTTACAGAGAAAGACCATCACTGATGTGCCACAAAAGGGAGTTCCAAATAATTGATAGGCCTACAGTATATTAAATTAAAAGCAGTACATGTAGATGCCCAATAGAACAGTATGCTGATACCCTCTTTTGTATTATTATAAAGATATTCAAATTCATTCAAGATATATACAATCTACCCCCCCCAACTAAAATCAGAGTGATGTAATCAGATGTCATTTTAAATCAATATTTTGTTCACTTCCTTGCCAAATTATTTAAACAAGCCTCCCTCCTCAGTATTAATGAAACCATAACAAAAAAAAAAAACACATCTCTCAAAGTGAAATAGAATAAAATATTCTCTTGAGTTTGGACATTTTAATTAAAGACTGAATGTTGACCGAGTGTGAGGGTCATCGTGTGGCCACTAGGGAAAATAAGCTAACATTCTGTACTTTATACTATAACAATTATAGAAATGTAAGACTGTTGTATTGAAAAAACACTGGATGGTCTTATATATATATATATATATATATATATATATATATATATATATATATATATATATATATATTGATAGCTCATAAACTGTATACAAACATGTACAATTCTAGAAATGTTTGATTAATAAATAATAATAATAATAATTACAGTAGTGTGCAAAAGTTTTAGGCAGGTGTGAAATAATGCTGTAAAGTAAAAATGCTTTCAAAAATAGACATGTTAATAGATTATATTTATCAATTAACTAAATGCAAAGTGAGGGAACAGAAGAAAAATCTACATCAAATCCAAATTTGTTGTGACCACCCTTTGCCTTCAAAACAGCATCAATTCTTCTAGGTTGACTTGCACAAAGTCAGGGATTTTGTAGGCATATAGTCAGGTGTATGATTAAACAATTATACCAAACAGGTGCTAATGATCATCATTCAATATGTAGGTTGAAACACAATCATTAACTGAAACAGAAACAGCTGAATAGGAGGAATAAAACTGGGTGAGTAACAGCCAAACTCAGCTTACAAGGTGAGGTTGCTGAAGACAGTTTACTATCAAAAGTCAGACACCATGGCAAGACTGAGCACAGCAACAAGACACCCAGGCAGAAATTTCAAGGCAGACAGAGGTTTCCAGATGTGCTGTCCAAGCTCTTTTGAAGAAGCACAAAGAAATGGGTTACGCTGAGGACCATAGACGCAGTGGTCGGCCAAGGAAACTTACTGCAGCAGATGAAAGACACATCATGCTTACTTCCCTTCACAATCGGAAGATGTCCAGCAGTGCCATCAGCTCAGAATTTGCAGAAAACAGTGGGACCCTGGTACACCCATCTACTGTCTGGAGAAGTCTGGTCAGAAGTGGCCTTCATGGAAGACTTGCGGCCAAAAAGCCATACCTCCGACGTGGCAACAAGACGAAGCAACTCAACTATGCATGAAAATACAGGAACTGGGGTGCAGAAAAATGGCAGCAGGTGCTCCGGACTGATAAGTCAAAATTTGAAATATCTGGCTGTAGCAGAAGCAGGTTGTTCGCTGAAGGGCTGGAGAGCGGTACATGAATGAGTGTCTGCAGGCAACAGTGAAGCATGGTGGAGGTTCCTTGCAAGTTTTGGGGCTGCATTTCTGCAAATGGAGTTGGGGATTTGGTCAGAATGAATGGTCTCTTCAATGCTGAGAAGTACAGGCAGATACTTATCCATCATGCAATACCATCAGGGAGGCATCTGATTGGCCCCAAATTTATTCTACAGCATAACAATGACCTCAAACATACAGCACAAGTCATTAAGAACTATCTTAAGCGTAAAGAATAACAAGGAGTCCTGGAAGTGATGGTATGACCCCCACAGAGCCCTGATCTCAACATCATTGAGTCTGTCTGGGAATACATGAAGAGATAGAAGCAACTGAGGCTGCCTAAATCCACAGAAGAACTGTGGTTAGTTCTCCAAGATGTTAGGGCCAACCTACCTGCCGAGTTACTTCAAAAACTGTGTGCAAGTGTACCTAGAAGAACTGGTGCTGTTTTGAAGGCAAAGGGTGGTCACACCAAATATTGATTTGATGTATATTTTTCTTTTCACTCACTTTGCATTTTGTTAATTGATAAATATAATCTATTAACTTGTCTTTTTGAAAGCATTCTTACTTTACAGCATTTCTTCACACCTGCCTAAAATGTTTGCACAGTACTGTAGGTGATGCATTAGCCAAAGGAGGCAAACTACTGCAATGCATAAAGCATTTAATACAAAAGGATTACTATCATTGACTTTCATATTTTATTGCAGAGTGTTCTGGTTTCTTTGATTTTGTTGATCAATATTAAAATTGCACCAATTTAACCAATTATTTCACTGGTTTACAAACAAAAATCTTTCATAATTAACACATAACAGCTTAATCTCTGACAGTCAAAATGTTAACACAGAACCCTGTCTTCCGTGCAATTTAAGCAAAACACAGCATTTTGTAGATAATTGCACAGCAAGTTAGTGAATAATCATTACAAATCGCAAACAGCATGAGTTAATATTTTGTTTTCATGTCACACTTGCTCTTTTACTGTATATTGTGTGTATATGTGTTTTTACTGTACTGTTTTTAGCATCTAGTGGCTTAAAATAAGCCTCTCATGAAGGACCATTTATAAAATCAATTTGATGTTGATGTACAAAGGCTTTTTTATCTTCTAGGAACCAGCAGTACTGCATGAAAGTCATTAACAGCGATTACCATTACCAGCCCAAAGCATCCTGTCTGTCTCAGGCCATTTGTGACTACTTAAGCAGTATGAGGTAAATTTCTGCAATATTCCACAAAATATGGGACTGTGCTGGTATGTATGTGCGTATATATTTATACTGCTGGGCAACGTTATGGGCCCACATGGTCTTACGGAACTCTTACTGAAACGCAGCTAGGGTAGAAACAACTGGCTTACAAAAATGATTTATATGAAATGCATTAACCTTCTCAAGAACCATGTAACACTTTTGTTGTCATGTTACCCCAAGTTTATCTCATGCAATTTTCCTCACTTGTTAGCAATCACAGCTGCACATATTCTAGGTATCCTGTCAAACAAGATTAATGTGTACTGCTACCTACTGCTGTCCATTAAGTCCTAATAATTTCCTGGAGCATATTTATGTCTAATGCAATCTTCTTTTTCACTCTTCTGTCCAGTTCATCCTACAACAAACATTAAGGTCAGGGCAATGCCAAGATCAGTGCATCAATGTTAAACACGGTTGTATTTCTTTCTGATTAAAGTAATTAAGATTTAGTCTGGCAATGTGACTAAGGTCATTATCATGTTGAAAAACCAACCCTTCACCCACAAATTAGCTTCCTGAGGGCACTGCATTATGTTAAAGAATGGTGCCTTTGCAACACCTTTGGTTCGTGCACCAGGAAAACAACCCTACATATTTGACATTAGTACCTCTATTACTATACAGTGCAATCAGATAATCTTTTGTCTATGTTTCTCACATAGATTTTCAAACATTCAGCTCTTAAGCTCTTTTAAACAATCCTTGGTGAATCAATTACTGTATACCCCAGAACAGTGCCCACAGTGCAAAAGAGAGGTGGTAAAGTAAAGATTTAGGGCAGAGGTTTACAACCCTTGTCCAGGAAGGCAGCGATCCATTAGGTTACATAGGGGTTCAGTCAGCAGCTAAACCCATGTTAATCTTGTCTAATTAGGGGGATTAAATGGTTCAATTATTTAATTGAATAGAGCTTGTTTGGAATTTGTTTTTCACCAAGCTAATGATGCTATACATGTTATACTTGCAAAGTGTTCAAGGGAAAAATAAAAATAACGACAGAAAACCAAACAACAAACATTTCAAATGTCTATATTATACTGGTTCTAGAAGTCTCCTGCCCTTAACCCCACTGGAACATGACAGAAGTGTGAAAAATTAGATTTTAATCAGCATTAATATCTTCCAGAAGATAACAACTGGAGGGACAACAATGGCCAGTAGATTGCTACACTTCTGTGTGATCACTAAACAAAAGGGGATATTATGATGAGAATAGTCTGCAGTTAAATGACAGCAAAATCTGTTCTCTATTACATTATCTTTTGAGAAGGTTAATTTTACTGTGTGTAACCTTTTCTGTTATACATTGTGTATTAAGAAAGAGACCTAGGCCTACATCTACATCTTTCATCCACTGAGTCATTAAAATACATTTTGTTTTTTTACATTGGCTCTTCATATGCTTTGAGGTCTAGATTTGATATAGAGTACAAATAAACAGGGGGAAATGGTGCAATTCTTACTCGGTTGTTGAATCTGTACACATTCACTTATTGAGACCACACATTTGACTTACTTACTAGCTTACTTCCAGGCATTAGGAAGTGAAACAGATTCGGATGGGAATGATTTGTGTCATTCTGTCACAGTGAACCGAACTGAGCAGACACCCAGCAGGCTGCAGTGGAGATTGTGGAGTTCAATAGCTTGACAACATCCACTGATCAGATTTTAAAAAACGGTATCTGGCATGGCAGTGACATTGAAAGGCACTCTGCTTTTAATGCTCTTTACTTACGAAGGACTTGTCATGGTAAAGTGGACTTCACAAATAAGGGTGGGGTTAGGGACTTGGCAAAGTAAAAATAAGTGTTGTACATTACATAAATCATAAATACATACATACATGCATACATTAAATGGTGTATTTCCACATATGAATTGTTAGTTTCGAGTGCAGACAGGAATTTATATTAATCCTTTAGTAATGTGGGGGTGTAATGAAGTAATCCCACAGAAAGTAGTCCATCGTAACTATGGCAGTTCATAATGATCCTTCCAAACCTTATAATCTCAGAACAGATAATAATGTAACATTTCTGCATGACCTATCGTTTACAATAGTCATCGGAGCAAATGGTTGCTGTATAATTTTTCTGCAATTTTCTGTGAATAATACAGAAACATTTTGGAACATAATCTTATACACTGAGTTCCAAGAAATGCTTAGCTGGTTTTCTAAATAATTATATTCCTTGCTCTTTTGGGAGAATAAAATCAAGTTCCTTCTATGTTATATACAGTGCATTAAAATGAAAAGTGAATACTGCCAAAAACATAGCTGAAGGCTGAAATCTGGACACCTACCATTCTGACCTGGCTCCAGTCCACACAACCTCATGGCAAATAGCATCAAGCAGCTCTCAGATTACAATTATTTTCTAGTACTAATAACTTGAGTGAGGTGAACAAATGGCCTACAAAATGTTGCCAATATATTCAGCCAGCTATACAATGTGCATGTCTATGTAATACAGAGGTTAATAAATGTCAAAAATGGCTCATGATTGGTAAGTAATTGGAAACTCCCCTAAAGGTTGAGGTAAATATAAGAAAAACAACTGTATCAGCATTCAACACTCTCAGAATGCAACCAGTGGCATACAAAGACACAAGTCCAATTATACTCTATTCGGAAGTCCCTTAGAGTTTTGTATGTCAGAAGCAGTGTTTAAAAATCAATTCTTTGCTTGACTGGAAGAGGTCAAGACTGGTATAATGGGCTGACTAGATCTGGTTTATGTCAGCAGTCTGCCACTGAGTTTTGAGCTACTGATATCTAGAAGACCTAGCAAACAAGTGAGAAGTCAATTTCTTAAATAAAGATATTTCACAAGCAGGTCTGGTCAACAAGTCAAGACATACTCTAGTATTAAAAAGAAAGCCATGGACATCGCTGTCCAGGAGGAATTCAGAGGCTATTTTGTGGCTGTCTTTTTTAGTTAGACTATGAGAAAGCTGACAGCAAAACAGCAGGACCAACTTGTATCATAGGTCAGTTGCAGTTAGTTGCATGAAATTCTAATTTTATGGTGGTTAGTAGATGTGTCACAGTCATCATGGGAACAAGATGAGTTTAAAGGAAAGCCGTCCCACTAGTTTCAGAAACATGGTTTTATGCGTCTTTATGTATTGTTATCGTATATAAGTAAGATAGGCCTACATCTCTTCCAGATAGTCCATCATGTATGCAACGTTTAAAAATGTAAAATGTAAAACTTACCTAATAATGGTAGATATCAAACTCCAGCATGTAAGCTCTCTCTCTCAGTCCATATGTGTCGTGTCATACCATAACATGCTGGAGAGCTGAAAAACTATGATTTGTCTTCCCCAGGGCAGCAAGTATTATCAAGTAAATCCAGTCATGCTTACAGTGAGGGAAAAAGGTATTTGATCCCCTGCTGATTTTGTACGTTTGCCCACTGACAAAGAAATGGTCAGTCTATAATTTTAATGGTAGGTGTATTTTAACAGTGAGAGACAGAATAACAACAAAAAAATCCAGAAAAACGCATTTCAAAAAAGTTATACATTGATTTGCATGTTAATGAGGGAAATAAGTATTTGACCCCTTCGACTTAGTACTTGGTGGCAAAACCCTTGTTGGCAATCACAGAGGTCAGACGTTTCTTGTAGTTGGCCACCAGGTTTGCACACATCTCAGGATGGATTTTGTCCCACTCCTCTTTGCAGATCCTGTCCAAGTCATTAAGGTTTTGAGGCTGACGTTTGGCAACTCGAACCTTCAGCTCCCTCCACAGATTTTCTATGGGATTAAGGTCTGGAGACTGGCTAGGCCACTCCAGGACCTTAATGTGCTTCTTCTTGAGCCACTCCTTTGTTGCCTTGGCTGTGTGTTTTGGGTCATTGTCATGCTGGAATACCCATCCACGACCCATTTTCAATGTCCTGGCTGAGGGAAGGAGGTTCTCACCCAAGATTTGACGGTACATGGCCCCGTCCATCATCCCTTTGATGCGGTGCAGTTGTCGTGTCCCCTTAGCAGAAAAACACCCCCAAAGCATAATGTTTCCACTTCCATGTTTGACGGTGGGGATGGTGTTCTTGGGGTCATTCCTCCTCCTTCAAACACGGCGAGTTGAGTTGATGCCAAAGAGCTCGATTTTGGTCTCATCTGACCACAACACTTTCACCCAGTTCCCCTCTGAATCATTCAGATGTTCATTGGCAAACTTCAGACGGGCCTGTACATGTGCTTTCTTGTGCAAGGGGACCTTGCAGGTGCTGCAGGATTTCAGTCCTTCACGGCGTAGTGTGTTACCAATTGTTTTCTTGGTGACTATGGTCCCAGCTGCCTTGAGATCATTAACAAGATCCTCCCGTGTAGTTCTGGGCCGATTCCTCACCGTTCTCATGATCATTGAAACTCCACGAGGTGAGATCTTGCATGGAGCCCCAGACCGAGGGAGACTGACAGTTATTTTGTGTTTCTTCCATTTGTGAATAATCGCACCAACTGTTGTCACCTTCTCACCAAGCTGCTTGGCGATGGTCTTGTAGCCCATTCCAGCCTTGTGTAGGTCTACAATCTTGTCCCTGACATCCTTGGACAGCTCTTTGGTCTTGGCCATGGTGGAGAGTTTGGAATCTGATTGATTGATTACTTCTGTGGACAGGTGTCTTTTATACAGGTAACGAGCTGAGATTAGGAGCAATCCCTTTAAGCGAGTGCTCCTAATCTCAGCTCGTTACCTATATAAAAGACTGCTGGGAGCCAGAAATCTTGCTGATTGATAGGGGATCAAATACTTATTTCCCTCATTAACATGCAATTTATAACTTTTTTTAAATGTGTTTTTCTGGATTTGTTTGTTGTTATTCTGTCTCTCACTGTTAAAATACACCTACCATTAAAATTATAGACTGATCATTTCTTTGTCAGTGGGCAAACGTACAAAATCAGCAGGGGATCAAATACTTTTTTCCCTCAATGTATATGTACCGCCCTATGTGAATGAAAAACATACATTAAATAAGTAACTATTAGGCAAGCAGTATAAAATCTAATTTGGATCTGACATTGAGTTCCCTTGCCTACCACCTTCAGAATCAAGCTCATCTCACTTTATATGGTTTCTAATCATTTATCCTGCTAAAATGCACATATTCTCATCTAATGCAAGAGGATTCAATTAAGTTGTAAGATTCATTTCGTGACTGAATATTCCCCATGCTGAAGAATAAAGTCAGACCCATTTCCATAGCCAAGGATTAATTTGTGCGCTTCTTTTGATGAATAGCACCCATTGAGAATACCTGTCTTTGACATTGCATTCCTCTGATCAACCTGCTCCACAAAGATAGTTGAGTTCTCATCAGCTATGATAGATGCCATTCACTTTCTTCTGTCAGGATTCTATCATTTACAGTCATAGTTACAGTGTTGGTGGCGCAGTGGTTAGCGTTGCTGCCTCACAGCTCCTGGGACCAAGATTCAGGGGATTTTCACCAGGTGCTGTAGTTTCCTTCCAAATCCCATAGACAGGCTGCTTAGGTTGGTTGGCTACCCTAATTGCCCCGTGGTCATGTGAGCGTGCAGTGTGTGCTGCCCTGCAATGGACTGGGCTTCTATATTGGGTATACCTTGCTTTGGGCCCTGTGTCTGCCAGGTTAGGCTCCAGCTCACCATGACCCTGTATTGGATGCAGCACTTATTGAAAAGTTTGTGTTTTTTTAACACAAAAAATATGGAAAATATATTTCAAATAAATGTTCAGGGTCTGCACCAATCCTTTACACTAACTCCAACTTCAAGTAGCTCCAACTTCCAAATTGGCTGCTAATACCATGAATGATTAAATACATGGATTTGGATCTGTTGGAAAATAAACATAATAGATATAAGAGGGGACTCAGATTGAATATTCAATACAAATGCTCAAAGGTACTCCATATTCTGGGCTTCATATTACAGGCCCTACTTGCTGTGCTAGAAGTTTTCGATATTTAAAAATGCTTACTCAGGATTTTTATTATATTGTTGTATTATCTATTTTATATTAGTTTATTATATATAGGTCTTCCTGACTAAACTGGTATTTAAAATCACATACTGAGGCATCTGTAAGCTTACAAAGTATTATTATAATGTTAAAGAAAATCTGAAAGCTACCCTAAAACAGGGAGTCCAGTTGCTCTGAACTGCTGCCCCAATGTTCACATTTAATCAACAAAATCACTCTGTAACAATGGCAAAGTCATGTGACCCTCCCCAGAGTGCAGGCGCAGGAGTAAACCGCTGCAACTTAAACACTGTTTTAGCCTGCTGCACGGCTAATTGAAAAATGTAGGCAAACACATATTGAAAAAGTAGTACATCAGCAAAAAACAAAACAAAACAAATGCCCAGTTCCTTCAAGTAAGTAGAACTGCTTTGTCTTGAGAAAAACAAAACAGTAATTCAAAACCAAACTCAATACATTATTATTGAAGCAAACTACTTAGGGGTATTCAGTATCCTGAAAGAACAATGCAGACCCCTTAGTTACAGACAGGCAGGTTTGCTTCATGCCTCAGATCAAACCTTAGATGTGTGATTATTTCAAAACAGTGGTCATCCAGTCGTTGCTTGTTCCCTAAATGTATAATTCTTCTACAACAGTGATCATATACTGTGGTCTCTCAACAGAGTTTAAACAGCCTAGGATAAACAATGGGATTGATCCAGCCTCCTAAAATACACCAGGGAAGCAATACAAAACACTCAAGTCTGAGACAGTAATCCCTAATTTCCATTCAAGTGAAAGGATTTAATATACAGAAAAAGAGTATACACACACAAGTAAGGAAGTTGGAAACTGTGAAGCTTATTTCATACAAGGAAAGGTCCATTGATGGAATGTGCAAAAGCAAATAATCTAAACCCATCATGAGCAGCTATTTTCCTGATATGCCCCAATGGTCCTGAATATTTTAAACCTAAGAGGTGATTCTGTGTGCTTTTCCCAGGGCTCCACTTGCAAACACTATGATAAATGACAATCATCATCATGTGGAAGTAGTTTAGCATGCATTGTAACAAACCAAGGCACCAACTGAAAACACTTTCATCCCTAACTTTAGTGTATGTATGATTATCAGACCTTTGCAGACGAATGATCAATGAGTGATCATTAGGAATTAAATGTTTCGCATGGGGAAAAATCCTATTTCATTTGTATCATACTTTCAGCACTTGATGTTGACATGTTTAAAGATTTCTCGGTTTAACAGGAAACAAGTTCATAACAGCCGAACACTCAAAATGTCCAATATATTCAGTGCATCAAGCTTAGTATATATATATATATATATATATATATATATATATATATATATATATATATATATCCATCAGTTTGATTTTATCAGACCACTACAAGATGAGGCCTCAACATAGGAATTCATTAGCTATACCACGCTGGCCAGTAATAAACACACACACACGCACACGGACACGCACACTCACACATACATACATTACTTGATTTCTTAGCAGACATACATACATATATATAATCTACATATTTATAGGTAGCACTGTGGTGCAGTGGTATACAGACACACACACACCCACAAACAGTTTTATTTCCTTTCCAAGCATAGGGCACTTCTATCAGTAAGTAACTCATCTGCTCAGGATTTGGTGGCCTCGAGCAAAAATTAGATTACACCTTTAAATGAAATTCAAGCTAGAAAGCCAAACAACAATTTCATTGCCTCAATCTTTCTTTCTAGGTATGTAACAATTGACCAGTATTTCATCTTCCCAGATTCCACTGGGATGCTTTGAAGTGTTTCTTGAAGTACAACTTAAATTGACAGTTGGAAAATGATGCTATTACCACTCCTTATTTCTTTTTTTTTCAAACAAACAAATAAAAAGCAACAGGAATGCCAAACAAAACAAATAAACAAATTGCAAAGTAATGAAAATAAGGGAAATGTGATGAATGCAGTACCTCCTTATTCAGTAATTATGTTCAGGCTTATCTTGTGGCAGCTCTGCCTTTATTAGCTTTACTGCAGTTTCAAATTGTGGCAAGGAAGAAGCTATACTTGTCAAGGGCATAGGTAAGTGTTCTTAGTTAATAAATAAATAAATACACTACCTGCATTGATGCAATAACTAAATAAATAGCCTTTTGAACCATTCAAAGCTATATTAAGAGTGGAGGACTTTGAGTGGAAACCAGTGCCAAGTCTATCATTACCTTTCACGGACATCATACAGTCGTTTTAAGTTTGACATTGACAACTGCAGTTAATAGCGCTGTAGTTCTCTTGTCTTTACATTACTTTACTGGCTATTTTCAACAGCAGCTCTACATGTAAAATACTTCATATTCAAAACAGCCAATAGGTTAACAATCAGATATTATTTTTTCTTTGCTGAATTGTTCCAATTACACATGCACTGCATCCATGTTCATGCATCGTTGGGAAAACGCCAATGTAGTTGTGTTCAATGTTGCTATTAAAATGGTTTTGGATAATAAAGATTAACATCAATCAAGCTTAACATCTAAGATGGAACAAACATATATTTTGAAATATATGTTAGAAATGTATTATTCTTATATTATCCTTATGTCAAGATGTGCTATTAATCAACATTGTTTGATATAATATACAGTGGATCGTATCATGACCTTACACACTCAACTTTTATTTATTTATTTATTATTTCCAAATTCAAACTGCTATTGAATTTTTTATTTATTTTTTCTGTTAAAATAAAGCCACTTCACTCAAAAATATCTGCATGTTTTAAGCATACCTGTTTCTGGGCATCAAAGCAGCTTGTGATCAAGTACGGCACATGCGTGGTGCAAACTAAGGCAGTCAGGGACTGGGCGAATAACATTATGCTACCTTTCTCTGGATCGTGGTTGCAGTAGACATTTATTTAAACTGACTTTTATAAATTACTTAATTAGAGTTTACATGGTTGCTAGTGCTCATGTGTCTAAAATATGTCTGGGTGAAATTTACACTTTGGGGGCTGTTCATTCAAATCATTTGCGATATTTCCAGAATGCATCTTTCATAATGTTTTTCTTATTTACTAAATTCATAAAGTACTCTGAACTGGAATTTAAAGTATCTGATATTAATTTGCATGTAACTACTTTTTGCACATTGAATATGTATTATTATGTATGGTAGTATGCAGGTTAAACAAACCTTTTTAATAAATTAATTTTACAAGGTTGTAAATTAATCTTTAGATTTGGATTACTAATTACTGATTACTAATATAATTACATTTTATAGTGGATTTTCCACAGAAAGGAAGTCATATGTTGAGTATGATTGTATGGCATGATCACAATCCTAGTGGAATGAATGGCAAACAACCAAATTTTACTCGCAAAAATAAACACTTGTTGAACCAAAATAATAATAAATATAGGCTACAAAAAATGTAAAAATCATTTTATTTAATGTACTGTATTTTGTTAACGCAAATATAACATTGCTGTTTTGCTTAGGGTCAGATGCAAGAAAGCTTTTTAACAGCTCTTCAGTACACGTTCATTAAGTTATTATTTAATTACAAGGGAGTATCTATTTTATACATTGCAATTAACTGGCCATCAATATTTTCTTGACATTTGTGTAATTAGTATTAATGCATAATTTATGTTTTGGTGTTAAGAATTTAATCCCTAAATGTGTCTTTTACACTACAAAGCTATAGTAACACTCAAAAATGTAAATGAGGAAGACAAATAAGTCATCTACAATCAAAAGCTCAATCAATAGCTGTTGTGTTGGTTCAAACCAGCTGAAGGAAACACACAATAGTTCCCTAAATACTGTAATAATAATATATAACATTAACATTTACAGCTAAAATCCTTGTGTTTATCATTACACAGTACAGTAATTTACCCACTACATAGTTTTTTGTTAATTAACAGTCTAACTATATTATATTACCTGTATCATTGTAGTTCGTTTACATTTGGATCAATAAAACAGACCTAGGCAAGATGGCGGCTGTGGGCAACCATTCTAGCACATCTGTTTCAATGGCCTCAGCGCTTACATTATTCAATTCTATGGTTTGAGCATTTCAATTAATAATATATAATTCTATGCGGTGCTGAGCAATGTGATTGGCAGGGGGGCTGAGAGACAGTGGTTTGAATCTGATTAGGGGCTATTGCCACACAAGCTAGATGCACCCTTAGTGTACATGACAGTAGGTAAGTATGTAGTACATTTTGCATGATCAGAGTGAAAGCAGAAAAGAAGAGAGAGGGCAAAAGTTGCATTGTTTTTAACACACAATTAAAAGTTGCCAAACTTCTCATCATACATCTAATAAAATCAATACAAGTCAGTGTTTTTCTGAGCTCAATATACAGTCGAGCAACACTACAAACTCAAGTTGCTTTACATAATCTGACAATCTACTAACATTTTCAAGATCCCATTAAGTCAATAGAAGTGGATTTTAAAATGCTGTATACAAGCCATTAAAACATAAACAAATTAAGATAAAAACACTTAAGAGATGTGGAAAGGAGGGCAAGGACATAGGCTCCTTCACAGCACACAATTCCCCTGGACTTGCTCTCCATGCATACCAACTGAGCATTTCACTTCTTCAAGCCATTGCAGGGCTTTTAAAAAAAGAGAACCAATTATTTTAAGGAGAGTTAGGTGGGGAGAAATATGTTTTAATAATAATAATAATAAACATTACATTTATTATTATTATTATTATTATTATTATTATTATTATTATTATTATTATGCCAAGCCTGATCCCCTGGCTGGCATTTGGAAAGATAGTAGGTAGTCATCCAATAATAATAATAATAATAATAATGATCATACAATGGTTATAGTTCCCAAGACAAATTAAGCTATGGGAGGAGAAGACTTTGAGGAGACACCGCACCTCATCACCAGCAGTCCTGTCCTTCTCTCCCCTTCTTCTCTGCATTCACCTGCTCACCACTGCTTTCCTAATTCCTCCAACCTAATCATCCTACCACTCCCTCCCCTCCATTCCCCTCTGTGGAGGTCTTTGGAACTGCCACTCAGCTTCGAACAAGGCCAACTTCATCTCCGCTTTTGCCTCCCAACTCTCTCTGGTTTTCTTTGCTATCACCAAAACTTAGACTTTCCCTGTGAACTCATTTACCCCAGCTGCCCTGCTCTCTTTTTTGTCCTGTCCCACTATCCTCATCCACCTGGGCAGGAAGGAAGGATGGAGCTGCTGCTCTCCCCTTCTCTTCTTAGTCACCCCCTTTCAGTCCTCTATCTGCCTCTATCTCTGTTGGTTCTCTACGGTCCTCCAGGTTCACTCACCACCTTTCTGGAAGTCGACTTTCTTCTCTCTTCCCTGCCCTCACTCTCTTTCCCTTCCATCCTCCTTGGAAGAGGTCCAAACTCTGTTCCTGATCTACTTCTTTTTGTCTGTTTCCTCTCTGCTTTCACACAAGCTTTTGTGATCCCACGCCTCAAAAAACCCACCCTCGACCCTACATGTCTTCAGAATTACCTCCCTTGTCTCCCTTCTCTCCTTCCTCTCAAAAACCCTCAAGCAGAAATTCACTGATCCCATTGGTGGAGCAGCGCAGATCTGCGCATAACTTGCGGACATCTGCACTTCACGAACATGACCTGTAACTGTCCACGTCCATATTTGTTTATCTTTTTCGCTGTGTGGATCACATGTGTTTCTCCGAGATGTGGGGAGTTTGGAGGCTGTGACGCAGTTCGCCACAACAAGGATTTCAGGTCAGTCTTGAAGTGTGTGTTCCCCTGTACTTAAGCGATTTGGTAGTGTGTGTTCCTTCACGACACAAAAGACATACATTCGGTGCAAAATAGTCGTTAAGTGTGAGCTGGCCACTGTTCACAGTATCAGGTCGGATTGTAGAAATCGTGTAGTGTGACCCCAGCATTAGACACCACTGATAACTCCATCCTCCTCTCCTACCTCGCCAACCTTGGTATCACTGGATCTGTCCTTCCAGTCTTTTCCCTTTTCTTCCTCCCCCCTCTGACTTCTCTTCCTGTCTGTTTTCTCTTTTCTCCTGGATACACATCACATCGCATCACCTCAACCTTTGTAAATACAGTCTCCTCTTCTTTCCCTCCTCCTCCTCCTCACCTTCTACTGATCTCTTTATCTCAATTCCTTTGGAATCTACCACACTCTTCCCCCTTCTTCTGCTAACATTCTAGGTGTCACCCTTGATCCTGCTCTATCCTACTCTCCTATCTCCATGCTGACACGCTACCAAGTCTTCCTGAGCAGCTATGCCGAATCTGCCCCTTCCTCATCGGTTGCTTTATGTAGTCCAGACCCTGGTTCTCTCTTGCCTGGACTACTGCAACTCTCTCCTGGCTGGCCTGTCTGCAACTACTACCCACGCACTCCAGCTATTCCAGAACTCAGCTGCTCATCTGGTGTCTCTCTGCCTCGATTTGCAGATGCTACTCCACCACTCCGCTCCCTTCACTGGCTCCTAATCTCAGCCTGCACCTACTCCGAGACCTTGACTCTTATCTACCATTGTCTCCACTAGACTGCACCAAGCTACCTTCAGACCCTCATCTCTGCCTACACTCCCTCTCAACCTCTCTGAAGATTTTACCTCCTCTCCACTCTCCTTCCTCCAGGGCCCGCTCCTTTTCAACAACCTTCCCACTTGAGGTCAAGACAGCAGAGTCCCTAACCACCTATCTGTGATTACTCCAGACACATCTGTTAAGACTGTATTTGTAGTATAGCAGCTTATTCTGCTGAGCGGTTCAGCACTGTTGTAAATAATGCAAAATCACATATCTATATATGAGATCATATCTATCCAGAGCTTACACTACACTTTACTGTTGTAAGGTTAAATTGTCACAGCTTCATCTTTGGCCTGTATACTATATGATATTGTATACCAACTTATCTTTCCACTAAACCATTGGTCCATGTGCATGTTTGTCAGTGTCAATAGTTACTGTATTACTGTCACTTTCCAGTGACAACTGTAGTTGATGACTGTAGCAGTAGATTAAGATTTATAGGGAAGCATTTACATACAGAGGTACTGTATATGACCATTATATAATCATATTTTAAAATAAAGGCATTTGCAATCATTCCATTTGTTTGTTGCAGTTTAATGTCAGTAGACTCTGTACTGATTACGATACAGACACCAGGGACAGGATTGCGCTCCATCCTTTTAGTATCAGCACTACTCCAACCCAGTACAATAATGTATACAGCAAAATGCCCAAGGTTCTTTCAATTTTGAATGAGCAGAGTGAAAGTGGAATAGAACAAAAAAAAGTTTAAGTTGAAACACTTAAAAAAAAACACACAATTCAAAGTTGGAACACTTCTTAGGATGTCTCTAAAAAGATCAATACAATCAATCAATCAATTGGCATTTCTTCAAGTTCACTCAATATACAGCCGAGGAACACTGCTTGAAGCTTGCATATTTTAATATAATCTTACAATCTACATTTGAATTTTCAACATCACATTAATGTTAATAGAAGATCTTAAAACAGTCCCTGTATGCATTCATTCACACCCCCGGTAATTGTCATATGGGATTGCAAACAGTGGTATCCAATGTAGTTGCTTTAATTAAATAAACGCACTCATTTAATAAGACCCGGGTGGGAAGAACTTAACTTTAAATAATAATAATAATAATAATTATAATAATTATAATAATAGTAATAATATGTTCCCTTGACTGAGGTTTCCTGAGAAAGTAGGGACATGGACACATTCCTTCATTAACGACAACAACCACAATAATAATTCAAATTATTATGAATAATATTGTTTTTGTCATTGTTATTGTTATTATTAGTAGTATTATTATTGCATACACTCAATCTCAGTCATTAAACAATTTGGCAGTGGTAAATATAATTTCCTGGCATGAAAAATATAATGTACCAAACTGCTGGCAGTAATAGTAGTGGCTTGTCAATAGGTCAAATTAGGTTGTATTCTAAATTGGTTTGTTTGATGCGTTCGGTTCTTGAGTGAAACTCATATTTTCTGGAGACTACCGTACAATAAAACGATGGCATTATAATACGACAAATGTCACATTGACGAAACCTAAAAAAAGTCACTGCCATGCTGTGCTCTAATTTGGATGGTATAGGCTGGTGGTATAATCAGAAATGTCCAACTCCAAGATAGTTGCAAGTGTGGTACCATAGTCTACACATGTGACTCGAGTAACAATAACAATTGTGGCAACAAACTCTCCCTGGTCAGTCATAATGACGCAAAGGTGTTATTGCAGAAACTATTTAAAACATTAAAATATGCTAGTCAAACTAGCAAAAAAATATGTAAACTTAATATATAATTAAGTAATAGTTAAAGCAATCTTTAATTAAGCATACAGCAAAATAACAGACAGCCATTACTGTGGGTGTGCCACTGTGAGTGTCCATGTTCTTTTCAGGCCATCAGCATGTATAACTTCATTATACATGTATAAGGTAGTCTGAATCTGTAGGGAGAACCTTGATTTTGTTTTTTTGGAACACATTGCAGAGAGTGTGATTCTTAATTTCCGCTAGGAGAATGCAGAAGAATGCTGTTATACTTCAGGTTTATGCGAAGCTCTACACTTGGCAGTGCTGGTTCTCCTGTGTTTATCTCTGACAATGACAGTGACATCAATGTAATGAGAAAGGAGAGCTGGACTTACAAGGGCCACTATAAAACACAACCAATCGCAGTTAAGGTTTCTGAATTTGGCAAGCCAGTCAACATTAATTTAACATTTATGTCAGCAAAGTCAGTTTGCCTGCTCTACTGTTAACCTTGAACAATGTCACAACACAACTAATATTGACAGACAGTTTTGTTTTGATGATACTACAATGTAAGTTACCAAATCACAGGTGACAGATAACTGCTTATCTTTAATCTGTCTACTTTTTGTGTATTGAAAACAATAGCTTAAAGACCATGGCCACATTTATATAACAAGTAGGCATTGTGCTGAACAACATCAGAGAATCCTTTGGAAAAATGTTTCAATCATAACAATTATATGCAGAAAAATACTGCCTAAAGGCAATTTCAGTGGTTTGGTATTTTAATATTCTGTAGCACAAACAGTTACCAGAGCCACTATACAATTACTGGCGTACATTATGTATTTCACCCAAATGTTCTCAGAGTACCATATGTAATCCTATTAACACAAAATTATGGATTGAATGAGTCAAGTCATGACTTGAACCTCAACTTATCTTTTTTACACAAGTGACCTTTAACAGTCTTATTGGTCCTACCCTAGCATTCCAGATATATTATAAATCAGGCTTTCTCAATCTGGTTTTCTTAAGTCTCCCACACTAGTTTAATTGGTTATGTTATTTTGCAGTGCTCCACCTCTTAAACTGTATAGTGTGTTTCTGGTGTGGGACAACGTCTACATGCCAATAGGGTACCACACTGTAAATTGCTTTGGAATCCTTCTGGATAAAATATATTTGTATTATTAATAGTAGTATTATTACATATGATAGTGACAACACAGCTGTGTAAGGATTTATTTAATGGTCATCATAGTTAATAGGATTTAGATGTGTTATATTATTAATTTGTACAATGATTTCCAGTAGGAAAAAACAAATGATACAATATAAATGTTCAAGTTTGATTTCAATGGAACCCAAACAACATTTTAAAAGGCTAGGGTATATGGTTTACAAGAAATCCAATTAATTGGATTTAATTGGTAGTTTTTGGAATGCTGAATACAATTTAACCATTAAAAACGTGTAGGGTTTTATGACAACCTGTCTCTTGTCTGCCTTAATCTATGCTCTGGTTGACAGTTCTCTAAAATGCATTATATGATACACAAGAAACTATTTTTTGTACATCCGCAGCAGAATGTTATTCTCCGAGGGCTTATCAAAGGGTATATCACCACAAGGGGAAAAACAGGCATTTATAGTAATGCTGTAGAGTCCACAGTAGCCTACATAGAGGGAGAGATTACAACCAAAGAATTTAAAAGTCTTTTCCCAACAGAAAATTGAAATTTGGATTTCAAATTCATAGATATATTTTAATTGTGAATTAAACCAACTAACTGTGATCCTATTTTGACACCCCAAATTGTACTTCATTTGATTTTAAAGAATGTTCCTGTAATTTTACATGGATTTATCCAATCTCTATCATGTAAAGCTATTTGTATTAAAAAGTAACATGTTAAAATAGTCATCAACAGTTCTAGATTAACTGTTGTGTGAAGATCCAGATTAGGTAATGGAACCTTAGACATCGCTAGTAATGCAACAAGATACATTAAATAACATTTTAAGTTATGTTACCTCGCCTGAACATTGGCGTTACAGTGGAGTGATCCTAGACAGAACACTTTTGACACTAATTGTCTTACAGCCAAACTGTTGAACCAGAAGAATACGACTGTTCACAACTTCAGTGCTCCTGTGTCTAATCACGCTGTACATCTGCTCTCTGGTCCTAAATCATCCTCAAGGATGATACAGCTGAATTGTTCCACCCACTTTAGCTCTGACTATACACTGAGCAGCACAACATACAGAAATCGTTCTTCAAGAAGTGCCATTGCCGGCAGTGCTCTCTACAAACATAATAGTGAAATCACTGCTAAAACTCTAAAAAATCTAACTCACATATCATGTCACAAATTTTGGGTGCTGCCAGAGATCATTGAGCTCACTGATAACAAGGGCAATATTAGCAGTCACTCAAAATTCTATTTTCCATCTTGATTATAAACTTGCATACAAAAGAATGTGATTGATCTATTTCACCATAGATACAATGCAGAAGGCACACCACAAAGCTTTCTTGTAAATTAAAAATATCAATCACACACAGATGAATATCCCACAAAACAAAAGCTTTCCAATATTGTTACCAAACTTTAGAATAGTCAAGAACAATCCTATTTAACAAAGCATACGATTTTATTAAGTACATACTTAAAATTCAGTCCCTTTATAAGCATTCAAAACTTTTAAAGCATTACTTGAAGTATAAAATAGCAGAGGCAATATCAATTTATTTGAGTATTTATATGCTGTATTTTGCATAGCTCCAGGGATGGAACAGACAGGCATGAACACCAAAGGCTAACAAGCTGTTGTTGAATAAATAGTTCTTCTCCATATATTCTTCTCATTATTTTGCCAATATTCTGTACTAATTTTCACTCTAAGAAGTAATCTTCTTGAGAATAATAATTTGAATTCCAAGGGAGACCAGCTTAACAATGGACCCACACAGCAAGGTTTCTTTGATTAAAACTACATATACATGGCACATGGAGAGGTTTTAAGTCAAAGCTGTAGTGTCACAAAACCAAGAATGAAAAGCAGCTTGAAGCCTGTTGTGCAATTTCAAATGTTATGCAATATCAAAGCAGCACCACTTACAGACATTCACTTCAATCAGATAATGTATTATTGTTAGTATTATAGAATTATTATAGAATACATACATACATACATACATACATACATACATACATACATACATACATACATACACTTCCCCTCGTTTTAAATCACAGAATAAAACTAGAGAGAGCTTACAGAAGTTTATGATTTAAGCCTTATTTATTGCAATTACTAATACCACCTTGGAGTTTTACAGAATAATGTCCCTTACCGATACACGAAATAAGAATTGCATAAAGCCAATTAATCCTATGAATTGCTTGTCCCCCTGCTACCATTAACAGCTTCCCCTCATTTTTTGAATACGAAAAAGGAAGCGATGTTGAGTTTGGAAATGTCTGTACCCTTCTACCCCTTAAGGAGTTAACCATGCATTTGACTATTTGTTTGTGTGGATGCTGGGGGGTGGGGGTGTGCACACAACTTGTCGATCGTTCAAGTATGAAGTAGCCTATGACCAAGAAAACTGCAGAATCTAATTTGGCCGTTTTTCTTTTCTTTCTTTCTTTCTTTCTTTCTTTCTTTCTTTCTTTCTTTCTTTCTTTCTTTCTTTCATTCATTCGTTCAATATTGGTGTCCATACAAATACTCTCATACGCAAACATACTCACCAATATGTACAAATACACAATTCTAACACTAGATACAAATACACTCATGTCACAATCGTAAAGCATTCATATAATGACTAGCCTACATTGAACGGAGCAGCCCTTCGACGACCACTTTAATCAGTACACACAGCAACCCTTTCAAGTCTAAGGATTTGTAAACTGCTTTCTCATTACCGTAAAAAAGTAAGAAAGAAGAAGAAAAAAAAAAGAGACTTGGTTAACGCAAACATGCTCTGATTTAGTTCCCTGCAGCTGCAGATCCTGCCTTGGATGTCGCTTCTCAAACGATTCTGTCATTTCAGAGCAATGCGAGAGAAAAGAGGCGCTGTTATTTCAGCACCACGGGTCAGAGACGAGGTGAAACCATGTTCCGGTCCTGTCCCTCTTCAGACAGGACTCCCGGCGGTGACCAACATCAGCCTTTCTGTCTTTTTAATTGTCTGCATTCTGCAATGTATATAGGATACTTTCCAACAGCGACACATTTGGAATTAACTGTAATGAAAAGCACAATAACGAGCATCAAACATAAGTCAAAATGATTTAACTGACTACCCACACACAACGTTGCCACACAATTTGACTGCAACGTTTCTGCAACCTTAAATTGTTGCCTGGTTACTATGTTGTATTTTATTTCATAGTTGGTCGTATTAGCCCCTGCCCCCATCCCCTCACACATTTGATAAACATAAATATAATATATAGGCATCCACGTAGCTTTAAAAAGTACTCAATCTGGGGGAAAAAATGGCCCACTTCCAAGTAGCCCATAACAGTCCCGTCCTATATTTTACATAATGAATTAGTTTTCGAGATCTTGACTGCGAGGTCTGTATTTAGTAGCGTCATTTCCACTGATGGCCATACAAGTATAGTTTCAAATTGCATAGTTTAACTAGAGAGGTTAATGTACTGTATTGCAAACACATAGACGTAATTAAAACCCAGGAGGAGGTATAGTTTTCATGTAATTTTCATGTAAAGTCAGAACAGTTCCATTTGACAGATTAATAATGAAATAAAGATCATTAACCCTTGTGAAAGACGTTGCAGGCACATTGAAGTCCTCTCACAGTGAGTTAAAATGACACAGGTTAACGGACGTGCCCTACATTGGTAGATAAATGATTATTAATATTTTTGGTTCATTTTCTTTGCTTACATATCTGGAAAGGGTGTAACGTGATTAACATATAAGCAGTATAGATTCGTGATATCTGCTATGTATTAAGATTTGAGTTGTTCCATTAGTAGGCTATTCATTTTAACACCAATGACGATGGAAACAGCATCTTTAGACTTGTAGTAGAACAGCCCGTAACCGCATGAACACACGTTGGGTCGATCATGCAAACTGACTACCAGCGATTTCTGGATGAAGTCCACCACCTATAGCTGGAGGCAGGCATAGTACAGCAGGCACTGCTCTTTTCAGCACGGTGGGGAACTTTGCAATCCCTATTGATTTTATGATAAAAGGGAATTATTTCGGATTGTTAAAAATGGCACACAACCCCCCCAACAACAAACACAGGAAACAAATCGACTGGCTCAGACTAAGTGTTGAACAATACTGCTATCCTCATATACTATTATATAAAGGAAAGGTGGTATAGAGCATATACTGGCGATATAGTCAATACTATCAATCATATCATATTTATGCAACTGAAGGTGTAAAGTGTCTGATTGTGATGAAACCAAACAAGCAACATATTTAAAACATCCTGCAGTCATCCGTTGCACATTTACCACTAGAGAGAGACTGTAAGCACTTTTTCTTTTCCGAAAGGAATCGCAATATATTGTGTTGATTTGATTGGATCATATTGCCGGATCCCATATATATTAGCATTGCAATGGTCCCTCTAATGTTTCATTAAACATTACTGCATTGCATGTTTTTCACTCCTACAGCATGTCAGGTTAAAATAAGCAGGATGTTGGTATATTATTATATAGTAATAATAAGCATTTAGCCGTCTGTGAACATTTTTGAGAAACAGTTGTCAATCACGGATCGACAAAATAGATCCCACAGTAGATTCAATAAATAAATGAATAAATAAAGCAAGCAGGCAAGCCATGGGAATACACGCATAGACGCTGTAGTGTTTCCTTGTTATACACATAGCAGGATAAATTGCCACTGTTTTGTCAAACCGGTGAACTTGAAAGCCATTGCAGACGAGCACGACGGTCGCCTGGCTGTGCAATACAATTTACCCACGTTGTTCATTTTAATGCGTAAATATTACAAACTTGGCCCCTTGATTTATTATTTTTAGGCTTTTAACATAACTGCAGCAACTTCATACAACTGCCAATGATGGTTAAACCCGACGGATCAATGCAATGCAGCAATCACGAAAGTACCCATTTCATTAAGAAGCACCAACTTTATCAAATGGCAGCAGGAGGGTAGCAGCAATATTGGCTTACCTGCAACCAGCTTCTGAAATGTTGTGTTTCTGATGTCAGTCAATACAAAAATCTACGACCATCACAACGCCTGATCAGCAAAAAATAAATCGCTTTTTTTTTTCTCCCCTTCTATATTCTGTAGGTAGTCAATAATAGCTCAGCCAAATATCCCATTCACGCAATGGCCAAGTTGTCCAAAAGGTGGTTTAATCCCAAATAAGCATGCATATCCTCTGATATTAGCTGAGAAAGTGCCCAGTTTTCTTTCTGGAGACGTGATCCAGGTGTGGGAAAATAGAATTACATATAGAAAAAAAAAAAAAAAAAAAAGGTGGAGAGAAATTGAAGGGCAAGATTAAGCACCAGAGAAGTCCGTTTAGTCGGTCTATGACAAAGAGTCCTGATCACGGATCCTCCAGACGTGCATTGCGTTACTGAGCATCCCAGTGCACATGTGCGATCTTCTGAAGGCTGCACCCGCAGAAAGGAAAGACATCTATGTATATTTCACAAGTATCCTGCAATACCAGATCCGATGGGGTTTTCCTTCCCAGTGCTGCTATGTGAATGCTCGGAACCCTTAGCTGCTCAACAAATCGTCTCCCTGGTCCTAGAGCCCGTTGAGCACTTGTGGGTTTTAATTAAGCATCTTAAATATCTGCATTGTAGGGCAGCGATGGCATAAACCTTTCACATTCTTCAAAATACACCTTACGAGTTATGCGCCTTATTACATTAAAACGAGACTATGGAAACCTGAACAAATGGTAAAAGTGGCCAGTGTCACAAGACACCAGCTCCATCCTTACTGTCAAAGATAGCACAGCCTCAGTGAGCACCAGCCGAGGCAGCTCACTAAAACGATACACTTACTGCCGCCCCATGGAAAGAGAAGAAAAGATTGTAGGCTGTTTGAAACCAAGGACCTTCGGCAGCCTAGTTCCATACTGACTGTTATAAGTCACATGACACTCAAAAACTGCATTTAAATGGCATGGTCTTTTAGCGTGCGACTATATTGTTATTATTGTCGTTGTTGTTGTTAGTATTAATATTATTATTAAGGATAATTAAACAATAGTATCTTACACCCATACACGTTTTGACAATGACATTTGCGCATACGGCATTATAAGGCTATCACAATACTTTTTGTATGTAGTTGCCTAGCTACAGACTTTTCATACAGCACCTCACGGGTCTTTCCTATTTAAAACAGTACACATACATGTATACAAACTGCATGCTTGTCTTGACATGTACACAAATACAGCATTTGCAAATAGTCTAAATTGGAATGGAATTGCAAATGGATTCAAAGAGCGTCAATGGGTATTTCTATAGGGTTGTGTTTGTTTAAAATGTTGAAGAAAAGGTCCCATGTAGTGGGAATTGGTGATGCAACAAACACATTCGTACCAAAGAAACAGTGTTACCTGAAACTTAAAAGTGCTCACAGATAAAAAGCACACACTTAAGTATACAGCCACACACACACACACACACACACACACACACACACACACACACACAAAAGTCTTAAGACTGCCCTTGTCAAGCAGCTTTTCCCTGAATCCATACCCAGCTAACACACAACCTTGTAGCAACGTCATATTGTTAGCTGGGTATTACCAGTTTCACATGCTGATTAAAACCCCAACTTCACCGCTGACGCCAAGGCAAGAGATGTTTGTTTGTTTGTTTGTTTGTTTGTTTGTTTGTTTGAAAGGCATCAGTCTCAATCATGAGCTGTGCGTTTACATATCTGCAGGTGCCGACGATTTTGCACGGTTTCCGAATATACAGTTCCAAATGACGTATCAGGTTTATGCACATACACAAGCAGAGGTCTCTTTAGGCATTAGGAAAGGCTCAATGGCGCTGTGTGATTTTTCCAGGACTGTGCGGATGAGTCAAGGGGCCGCTTCTGGAACTAAGTAAATGCGATTAGAATTTCGATGAAGAAGCATTGATGAGAAGAAAAGACCTCTCAGTGGGGAAATCCGTCCTGTTTACACACTCTGTCACACAATGGTGGAATAAACGTGACTTTTTAATGAATGGATCACTGACAATCACTGCTTTGATTTCATACCGAACACTGATAGGTTAATTTACTGCCTAGGTTTAAAACAGTGGATGATTATATAAAATAAATGGGCTACGAATGATGACAGTCTACTGTGCTGTTTATAAATCACAGCTGGAAATGCGTCGTGTGGGGAATAATAAAATGGAATTGATAGAAATATGAATAAAATAATGCAGAGGTATTACAGGGTTGTGTTGTGTGTGCATATATATCTATATCTATCTGTCTGTCTATCAATCTATCTCTGTCTAGCTATCTAATCTCTGTCTGTCTCTATCTGTATAACAAAGTAAAAGAAAAAAGTATTAAATCAGTTGATGAATAAACATCTACACTCAAGTCTATTTAGGGCTTGTAAAGTACATTCTTCTCACGCGTGAAGACAGTATCACTTAATCCTTCTCTGTCTTACTGGTCTAATTTGGGTCTGCTGAAGAACAATCCTTGAAACTGAACAAAGAAGTTGCAGTGAAAAGTTTTCTGTATCCATAGAGTTCTTATAAAATAATGAATTGCATAACCTAGCTTCAAATAAATTGTATCTTAAAATGACCATTAAATAAATAAATAAATGAGCAACTATGCATGGAATTCACACGCTGCTCTGTTCCACAAAGAACCCACAATGAGATATTATGGAGAAAGTTGAAAGAAAAAAGAAAAAAGACAGTACTATGACTAGAATATTCAAATACAGTACTGTACTTTTTTTTTTTTCTTTTGAGTTAGGCCTAATAAAACAGTGAGTAATGATGACCATGTGGGCGCCAGCTCTGTAGAACTGTAAAGATGTATTAGTTGATCACCTGATGAGTTATTATATATGTTATAGGTCTTCGCTAAACATAAAAAAGTATAACAGTCATGGGAGATTAGTAATTTGACAAAATAGGTTGCACACACAAGTCAGTGTTATTTAAGAAATGTGATAGGAAAACTTGCATAACCACATTTCAAGAGTAATATCCCTTCAGGCCATGAAAACAGCATATGAACAGAAATGTTTCTTCTGAAGCTGCCTTTCTTCCTTCTTAAAGCATTATCATAAAAAGCATCATACAATAAAGAAGGGGGCAGATATAAATACACAGTCCACCTCTTCACTCGATGACTTTTCAAGTTGCAAATACAAATACATTAATACAAACACAAACAGACATACATATTCTATCAGCCTGTATGCAAAAATCAGGTTATAGAAAGGTGACCCCCCCCAAAAAATCAAACACATGGAGATAAAAGCCTAATTATTTATTGGTTTTACAAACGTGTGGTTTTACACATAGTTAGAAGACAGTGAATTATCCAAAGGGTCTAGCAAACAGAACTGCAACTTTATTTTTTACACCAAAGCATTATGAGTTGTGATTCATATGAACGTTCTCACCGGGCAGGGAAGACAACAATCTGTTGTAACTGGATACATTAATTAATATTGGTACAAATATGGGGGAAAAAGCCTTGTGTCCATCTATCAATAATAAAATAATATACTTTTGCAATGGAATAGAAGGGCATTTACCACTCTCGAAAATAACTCCATCTAGTCTATTATTATGCTTAGTGTCTTGGATTTTTTTATCTTATGAAAATATGAAAAGAGAACTGCATGCCTGTTCTATTTTTACACTTAAATTAAGATAAAGTTCACCAGTGTTAAGGAATACTTAGCCTGACAAGTAATTCACACCAATTATGCATTCATTTCTAGACTACAGATTTCATAGCCATAAATATCCTCAAATGAGAGACATGCAAACTAAAAGATTATTGCTGACCTGTGGCTCTTTTGTTAAACCAAACATATTTATGTTACAGTATAGAGCTTGAATGCATAACTCAATTCTACATATACATATAAATTATACACATATATAAGAACATGCACCATTTAATTACATTGACATATATAACTCATGGTTGTGGCCCATTTTGTAACAGGCTCTGATCCTTGTGATTTATGATCTAGAATACTTTATTTGATTTTTACGTATGCATCACTGCACATATATTTAAATATACTTTTAAAAAAGATTGTTCTGTTCAGAAAGATTTTTTATACATTTTAATAACAGTATTTATGATGTCTTTGGTATTTTTAAATGGTTTGATCCAAGACTGATCTTCACAATCAGATATCTGTGTATGTAATTTAGTAATACGTGTTGAAACTGTTTGTTAAAGTTATGAAGCCTAATGTGATCAATATGCAGAAGTATATGTTGTTTCTGGGAATCTTGGCATTAGTTTAAAGCTGATGCAGTGTATAACTTAATTTTTATCAATCACAAATTACCACAAGACCATGACAAAGTACCGTTTCGACAATCTCTTCTATATCTGAAACATATATGATATCACATGCTGTGCTTATCATAAATTTCTTTTTGCATGACATGGGTGAAGACAGGAAAGAGCTGCATGAAAGAGGTGACTGGTTGACAACCTAGGTCAAGCTATTTATCACCCATGTGCTTTCATACGGGACCTGGATCAGAGTGCCAATGCGAAAGTGTCTTAGGTTATCCACTATACTTTTAAACTGATAGTGTTAAAATAAAATGGAAAAGATTGCTGGCAGTCAGGAAGACTAGGAAGGAGTAATAGATGGCAAACAACAATGCAGATAGCTTCAGTGATACTGCGCCGTACAGGTCATTTGAGGAACTGTAATCTATAAAGAAAGTAATTCCTTAATTGGCATTTAGAGCACTAATGTAGACAAAGCTTCAAGAGTTACCACTAGATAAAGGCAAATCCCTCTCCAAACAGTCCAAATGGAAAACTGTCTTCACAAGACATATAATTTAGTGGTTGAAACTGTATAGTAAAATACTATTTGTTTTGTAACTTTACATTTTCTGGAATTTTTATTTTCATGATATGGAACTACTTTTGATTAGCTGAGGCTGTTCATTGCTACAGCAGTGTGCAAATGTTTCATTGAAGAAATATATAACTATATTATTTTTAAGAGCATTCAATACTATGTCACCTACAAAGGAAATATCACTAGTTCAGTCAGGTTCAAGAATTTCATTAGACCATTTCTTTAAGGAATTCTCAGATCCTTTACTCTGTAAAAACGTGTTTCATGTTCAGTCCCGAAGACACATGCAGTTAATTTCCACTTCTGTCCGCTGGTCACGAATTCATTGAAGTGAAGAGATGCTTTAGGCTGAATTTGTCAATACCTTCAAGATTTTAAATATTTCACAATCTACATGAATTTGAATAATGCAAATGTCAGAGGGTTTAATTCCAGGGCTCGGCACATCACTATGTGAGAGATAGAAAGTGGTTACAAGTGGACAGAATCAGGCACACGGTACCGCAAAACATGTAATTAGAATATATAGCTTCTGCCGCCTTCAATGCATATGAACATGTTTCTCTGTACATTGATGTAATTATATCTGACTTCCCTGTCGCATCATCAGGATTATGGGAGATTTTCCAGCATTTCGTTTTTTTCAGTGACATCTGCAGGAGGCTTGTGAGCGGTTCGTTTCTGCTGTTTCTGCTCTAGATCCACCTGAGGTCTGTTGGTTACACTATAATTAAACAGCATTAGACCACTGCCATGAATTCCATGGAATCAGTTTAAAACAGTTTGCATCTGTGCAAGAGAACATGTTTTTTCTCACTCACAGCGTCTGTAAATCTCTTGTTTCTAAATCAATAGCAACAAAAATACCTTTAACTTTTACATTTACAAAACACATCACACTACTGTTTCAAATATTAATAAGTGTCTCTTCTCACTTTAAAAAGTGATAACGTGTATTCCTAGTCAATATTGTATTGTTCAGTTTTAATGTGATGGACTTCCATTATTTTCAATATCCTTAATTCTGTATGATATTGTCTCAATATATGACTTCCATAACAAGAAAGTAATGTTCATCCATCCTTCTTTGGTCATGTGCTTCAATTTGTCCTTGTCATTTGCTACTGGCCTTGCCTTAAGCCATACTTTCATCTCGGGCCACGTGTTCTGTGGAGTTTAAATTGATTGAATATTTTTTTCTACTCTTTTAAAAAAGCTGCTTTATAAATTTAGGAATTTCAATATCAATTTATCACCACACAGAACTCCTTACCATGAGGGATAATTTTCTGCTGCATTATTTCTCCATCCATTTCTCCATCTATAATGTAATGTGTATATTATATCTGATTACTAGATGCAGCTATACAACACCGTTTACAATGTTTTAATCCCTCCACATCTGTCGTGATGGAGTGTGTAGCCTGGTTCACAATTTGGGTAGAATGTATTTATTTATGCATTGATTTTACTATTCTTTTAAAAATCAAATGGAGTATTCCACCAGGTGCAAAACATAATTAAAAAATACAGTATGTACACAAAGGCTATGCAGAATGAACACAACAGACACAGATTTCGTTATTTGTTAAAACTATGATTAAAAAAACAACAACAAAAAATCACAGAGAACCAAAGCCTAACAACTAAGATGCAGAATCATACTTGTTATGTGTAAATAAAATTGATTGAGAGTGGAGACAATGAGTGTCAAACACATCCAGCAGGGAAAACATCAGACACAGCAGTGCTGTGATACACAAACAAAAACATAAAAGATGTTCTCACTCCTTTGACTTAGTTATTATCATAATTTATCTTTTCGTTGTCATAATACAAGTCAGCATTAGAAAGCTGGCAGATCTGTCATCAAGCCAGAGCTTATCTTGGTAGCTAGCACTCTGATGAATGTATACTGTACCAGTACTGTACTTTGCCAACATCAGCATGAATCATTCAATTTCAGGTGGAATCATGTTATCGGTAGTTTTTATTTTTCACCTCTTAAATATGAACCTTTCAAAAACTGCTATATTACTTCCTGCCATAACTGTCCTTTACCTTGCCTGTTTACAGCAAGTGCATAACAATACAAGTTGTACCAAATATGTTGTCATATTTTTTGTTGTTTCCAGTAAATTATTGACGTGTCAAACAAAATTAATTAACCTATATCCTCTCCAACATTAATTACTGTGTATGGCTTGACTCCCAGAGCCTAGACTCTTACAGCAATGTGGATAGCAGAGGCTGAAAAAAAACACATGAACACAAATCGACAAAGAGGGAATCTTCCTGTGAGCTTAAACATGCAGTCCTGTGATTGATCCAGTGTGGTGATCCTTAGCGCCATCATTTGATCTATACATGCCTCAAAGTACACTTTTCCAAACATGATTTACACTAGAGCCGCAGGAAGTGATTGTTTGATTGTTAAAATTCGGTTTACTAGGAGGAGTTTAGAATGATTAATTGGGGAAGAGTTTATGCATTGATTTTCCAGTGTATCAGCTGTCAGGTTTTTTCAATTAGGCAATGAAGTGACAATTACTGTTATAAGCAAAAACAGTGGATTTCATTAAGACCAACAAATGAAACAAGAGAAAATGGGTATGGGTTTAAACTTATTTTCTCTTCTTCCTCAAATGAAATCCAAGGAGGAACAGTCAAAACACCCCCTGTCTTGATAAAATATAATTCTTAAAGTATAGTGTAATGAACAGTATGTATTTTTGTCAATGAATAAGAATAATTTGATTCAAATTAAGGAAGTGAATACTTTTTAATATAACTATATATTTCAAGTATTGATTGAGTTACTCTGTTTGGGAAAAATTATGTGTCAGTTATGTAATTGCCTGTTAATATAGACAATTATTATTTTCATAATCAACATCTATTATATAAACATCTTAGCTGTTATTTTAAGCATTGGTTTAGTAGTAGTAGTAGTTTAGTAGAGAGTAGTTCTCAGGTGAGATAAGATCTTATAATCAGTTGTATTTGGTTATTGAAACAAACCTTGCATCCCTACCAGGATCCTGCTGTTTGTGTTTTTCTTCACTTTGCAGCAATGTTGCTCTGGAGGGTACCTGCCACTTAAGCTACAATTTTATATGTTAGGTATATTCATTATTTCAATTTATTTGCATGTATGTGGCCCAAAAGGGTAATTGTTACTTGGTTCCAACATAATTACAATAAACACAGTGCACTGATGGTGGGATGGCCAACATAAATTGAATACCAGACTTCACTAAAATGCTTTCAGATTTAATAAACATATAGCTTGTTCCGTTTTCTTGCCATCTGGTACTTTATCTGTATGATATATTATCCTAAGAGGAGCCACATTTCTCAGATCTTGCACATGTCAGTCAGTCATGTCAGTCACTAATCATGAAAACAATGCATAGAGTCTGCAGATATTAGTTTGTTTGTGGCACCTTGGCAATGCTTGTGAATTTTCTTGCATGTGCTGTGAATATTAGTTAGTTTGTGCTGTACTTTTTGATTGTGTTTTGCACCTCAGGGTCACCGTACATCAGGGCTCTAAGAACTCAAAACATTGAGGAAACCTATTTAACTGTTATTAAATATATCTACAACAATGCTACATCAACAATCTGACTCCACCAAGACACTGACCAGATCAAGATCTGCAAAGGAGTACATCAATGGGACACAATCTCTCAAAAACAATTCATGGCAACTATTGAAGAAGTGTTCAAGACTTTGGACTGGGAAGAAAAAGGAATCAATTTAAATGGGGCTTATTTGAACAACTTACGATTTGCAGATGACATTTTTGCAACAACACCTGAAGATTGTAATCAAAAGTTATCATTGACAGTGAAAATGTTAAAATGTCAATGGGCTGGACACATTGCAGTAGAACAGATCAAACATGGACAAAGGAAGCTATAGAATGGATCCACAGAGATGGAAAAAGACCTAGAAGATGACCAGATAAAAGATGGGAAGATGAAATAATAAACTTTGCAGGCGTGACATGGAAAAGGTAACCTATAGATTGATTCAACTGGAAAGCCATGGATAGATATAGGCTGATGTTGATGTTGATATACACTCACCTAAAGGATTATTAGGAACACCATACTAATACTGTGTTTGACCCCCTTTCGCCTTCAGAACTGCCTTAATTCTACGTGGCATTGATTCAACAAGGTGCTGAAAGCATTCTTTAGAAATGTTGGCCCATATTGATAGGATAGCATCTTGCAGTTGATGGAGATTTGTGGGATGCACATCCAGGGCACAAAGCTCCCGTTCCACCACATCCCAAAGATGCTCTATTGGGTTGAGATCTGGTGACTGTGGGGGCCAGTTTAGTACAGTGAACTCATTGTCATGTTCAAGATTTGAAATTTGAAATGATTCGACCTTTGTGACATGGTGCATTATCCTGCTGGAAGTAGCCATCAGAGGATGGGTACATGGTGGTCATAAAGGGATGGACATGGTCAGAAACAATGCTCAGGTAGGCCGTGGCATTTAAACGATGCCCAATTGGCACTAAGGGGCCTAAAGTGTGCCAAGAAAACATCCCCCACACCATTACACCACCACCACCAGCCTGCACAGTGGTAACAAGGCATGATGGATCCATGTTCTCATTCTGTTTACGCCAAATTCTGACTCTACCATCTGAATGTCTCAACAGAAATCGAGACTCATCAGACCAGGCAACATTTTTCCAGTCTTCAACTGTCCAATTTTGGTGAGCTTGTGCAAATTGTAGCCTCTTTTTCCTATTTGTAGTGGAGATGAGTGGTACCCGGTGGGGTCTTCTGCTGTTGTAGCCCATCCGCCTCAAGGTTGTACGTGTTGTGGCTTCACAAATGCTTTGCTGCATACCTCGGTTGTAACGAGTGGTTATTTCAGTCAAAGTTGCTCTTCTATCAGATTGAATCAGTCGGCCCATTCTCCTCTGACCTCTAGCATCAACAAGGCATTTTCGCCCACAGGACTGCCGCATACTGGATGTTTTTCCCTTTTCACACCATTCTTTGTAAACCCTAGAAATGGTTGTGCGTGAAAATCCCAGTAACTGAGCAGATTGTGAAATACTCAGACCGGCCCGTCTGGCACCAACAACCATGCCAAGCTCAAAATTGCTTAAATCACCTTTCTTTCCCATTCAGACATTCAGTTTGGAGTTCAGGAGATTGTCTTGACCAGGACCACACCCCTAAATGCATTGAAGCAACTGCCATGTGATTGGTTGGTTAGATAATTGCATTAATGAGAAATTGAACAGGTGTTCCTAATAATCCTTTAGGTGAGTGTATATATATATATATATATATATATATATATATAGATAGATAGATAGATAGATAGATAGATAGATAAAGATATACATGATTTTATATTCTTCCTCTGCTGTGTGAATTTTTGAACAGTCTCCACTGAGATGAGATGGAGCAGTGCACTTACATACAGAGGCTTCAAGCACGGCAGGAAAAAAGGGTTAGTAACTCTGGACTCCTTAATTAAAGGGCTATTTTTATCCATCAGTCATAGATTTGCAAAACTGTTACCAGCATAGAACGACGTGACCTCTATTGAAATTTGTGAGACCACCCTCTTCTCATTGTGTGGATCAAACTGTTGCCAGCATGTATAAAATTATATTACATACAATTACTACTTCATGTAAAAGTTTGAGATATTTTTTAAATAAAAGGATACATTTTTACCTCAGAAACTATACATTGCTTCATAAGATATATTATTGAAAAGAGAGACAGAGAGAAATAAACATATTGCTGAAGTTGTGATGAAGTATAAGACGGGAATGGAGAAGACTGTTCTTGTACTTGGTGCTTCATTTTTTTGTTTTGGTCATGCTCTTTTACTGGCTTAAATAGAAAAGTCTAGGGGCCTAGAAAACCAAAGCAGTTTCCAAGGATTCATAATAATGCCCCCAATACCCCATGGAGGAAAAAGCACAGTGCAGAACATGTTTTACCCCACTCCAAAAATCCTACTTCCGCTAACAGAAGCATAGGGCAGGGAAAAATATTGTCTTGCTCATTGCCTGGAAGGAGTAAAACATAACACCCCAAACAAATGTGTTTGATGTCACCATAAATGTACATAAGCGTAACAGGGTCAGATATTATTAATTATTTATCATACTTTATATGTTTTATTAGCTTTTTTATTATATATACATACACCGATCAGCCATAACATTATGACCACTGACAGGTGAAGTGAATAACACTGATAATCTCGTTATCATGGCACCTGTCAGTGGGTGAGATATATTAGGCAGCAAGTGAACATTTTGTCCTCAAAGTTGATGTGTTAGAAGCATGAAAAATGGGCAAGCGTAAGGATCTGAGCGACTTTGACAAGGGCCAAATTGTGATGGCTAGACGACTGGGTCAGAGCATCTCCAAAACTGCAGCTCTTTTGGGGTGTTCCCGGTCTGCAGTGGTCAGTACCTATCAAAAGTGGTCCAAGGAAGGAAAAGCGGTGAACCGGCGACAGGGTCATGGGCAGCCAAGGTTCATTGATGCACGTGGGGAGTGAAGGCTGGCCCGTGTGGTCCGATCCAACAGACGAGCTACTGTAGCTCAAATTGCTGAAAAAGCCAATGCTGGTTCTGATAGAAAGGTGTCAGAACACACAGTGCATCGCAGTTTGTTGCGTATGGGGCTGTGTAGCTGCAGACCAGTCAGGGTGCCCATGCTGACCCCTGTCCACTGCCGAAAGCGCCTACAATGGGCACGTGAGCATCAGAACTGGACCACAGAGCAATGGAAGAAGGTGGCCTGGTCTGATGAATCACGAGTTCAAGGTGTTGACTTGGCCTGCAAATTCCCCAGATCTCAATCCAAACGAGCATCTGTGGGATGTGCTGGACAAACAAGTCCGATCCATGGAGGCTCCACCTCGCAACTTCCAGGACTTAAAAGATCTGCTGCTAACGTCTTGGTGCCAGATACCACAGCACACCTTCAGAGGTCTAGTGGAGTCCATGCCTTGACGGGTCAGGGCTGTTTTGGGACCTACTCAATATTAGGCAGGTGGTTATAATGTTATGTCTGATCAGTGTATATATATATATATTGTGGCAGTGTGAGAGGACGGGTCTTTCAGTGGAGGAGACTACAAAACATCTCCTCCAAGACTCCAAACCCCAGAAGCCAGCAGGGCTCCTGATGGCCATAGCCCCGCCCACCACTTCCCCTAAAAAGGAACCAGGAAACAGACCAGGGTGTGCATGCTTGGCTGGGGTAGCAAGGTGCACAGGAGGGCGAGGGCGAGGGCGAGGGCGAGGGCGAGAGCAAGAGCAAGAGCAAGAGCAAGAAGGGTAAAGCTCACAGTTGACGGATTCACTGGCTTATGACCCTTTTTCTGGACTTGGACCATTCTCCCTCTTGAACCCCAGACTGTCTGACAACCCCCCACCGGTAACGAACTTTGATTACGGACTGTGACTACGAACCTGCCTTATCCCTTTATGCTTCTGTCTGCCCGGTGTTCGGCTCTACCGACCCGGGAATTTACTGTTATTGTTAGTGTTTGTTTTATAGTTAGGGATTGTTTATGTTTAGTTAGTGCTCGGACAGAGCTAGGTTTTGTTTTGCTTTTTGACACTGTGCCTGCCATTAAGGGAAGCAATAAAACAACAACAGCAAGTGTTTCAAGACCAGACCCTGCCTACATACAGCCCTTTCTTGTGACGGGCCCCCCAACCCGTTACTATATATATATATGTGTGTGTGTTTACTAGGCTGCAGTGGGAGGCATGATAATGTAAATGTAAATAATATACTTAGCAACCTGTACAATGTATACAATAAAGCTAATATCTGTGAATCAGAAATTAGAACACTAATTTCATAACTTTATTTTCACTAAAATATGTTTTTATAAACAGTGTCAGCTCTGGAATCAAACATAATTTGCCTTGGGAGCCATTAGATTAGCACATATTGTTTTAAGAGATACAAAGCAAAGAGGTTTTTATGTCCTTTGAACAATCACAGAAAACCCCAATCCTTTGCTGTGCAGAGATGGAGGACTGACACCCACCTGGGAAGGCGCTGATACTGTGCATTTATGGTAACACACTAGACTATACTGCCCAATAAAGAGAGTCTTTATTAAAATTAGTCTTTAAAACTAATTAAACTCTGCAGGGAACTACATTTCTCCATAGCAGGGATGAATACAACTTTAAAGCACACAACAACAAACTTTACACAAGCAAAATATTATGATCATTATATTTTGATGGTCAGAAGAGTGACTCTTTTAGGACCACTAAACACCTATATTTCAATAGGTTTCACAATTAAAAGAGGAAAGCATGGTTTACAAATTGTTGCCATCACTACAAGCTGTAAACCCAATATCTCAAAAATGTCCCTAAATAGGGCTTCCAAGTGGATCAACTGGAAAAAGCCTCCAATTAGAAATCAGGTTAAAGAGTAGTACACACATTTCTAGTTCAGATCTGGGATATATCATTGCCAACTGTGACTGTGATAACCCACAGGGTGGCATGGTAGTGGTTGAGTTGTGTAGTTGGGTTTGAGTTGGCCAGGCTTTTATCAGTGACTCCTGTAGTTTACTGGGGGCCTATCTCTCTCAATATCATCTGGGCACTTTTTGACAATCACTTTCAGGCACATGTTAGGTTGGTCTCATCAGATTTAAAACAGCCTAACAGTCTTCATTGCTTTATTGGGCAATGCAGAGGAAAAAAAATCCAGAAGGGTTTTCATTTACAGACATATTTTTTATTCTGTTTTTTTTTCCCCAGTGTGATCCAGAACATCTCCCTCATGTTTTATTCTGTTTCTTCATTACATAAGAGTTTTCAGCAAAGCAAAGGATCCTAGGAATTGTAAAAGCGCTCTAGTATCTCATATAACACTTAATGTCACATTCCTACTGGAAAGAGCATGTAAAAACAACTGAAGAATTAAAAAATGAATGTATGATAAAGAAGAAGAAATTCAAGTCACATAAACCTGATTCTCTTAACATGCTACATGTTTTATCTCACCACTACCAAAGAGTGTTGTATTCTTGCAGAAGACTTAAATTCAGATTCAGCACTCACAAAGATAATCAGAGAACCAGGTGATTTTTCAATCATGGTTTATGTTTATGAATCTCATGGCCTTGCTTTTTTTTCTTTACAAAGAGGACGGATTCAGCTACCCTGGTCATGAAATGGAATTATATTCCACATTTCAGTTTTTTCTTCTAGACATACTACATTATTTTTCAATTTCTCTGCCTGTCCTTGAAAAAACGGGAAGCCAATAATTAGACAGAAACATTCAGAAATCAATGATTTAAAGAACACGTCTATTATTTATATAATTCCAGTCCATTTTTTAAGCCTCAGTGTACAATTATATATATTACTAGGGAACAGAAAACATGTGCTTGAGTTCTTTCCAAAAGCCATGCTGAATTGCCAACCATTTGAAAATCCCTTACAAAATAAAGACGTAGAAGAGCACTGTATTTGAAATACTAATCAGTTTAAGGGTTTTGAAGCTGTTGTCAACATCATTAGTAAGTCTTATTAAGCTCCTGCATATCGAAACTGAATTATACATCAAGAATTTTTTTCCCCAACCAATCAAACTCAATAGAGTCCTGTCATGAGAAGACTTCTAATTCCCTGATGGGATGTCAGATTCTTCTTCTTTAATCAGCAAAATTAGCCAAACACTGTAATGTCTAACTCCCAAAGTAATGTTGCATAACACTTAATGCATGCATCAGATGTGCCCTAGTACAGCATATTAATTAAATATTTTAAAATAATTTAATAAAAAAAAACAAAATTATAATTATATGTAAATATGTCTCATAAACATGTAAACATCTAAAATGATCAGAAACACTGAAAAGGTCACATAAGTATAATAAGTATTGAATAACGTTGACAAAAAATTATCAAGTGGCTAATTTAATAATAAACATTGCTATATATATATATATATATATATATATATATATATATATATGTGTAATGTTTTTAAAAACTAAATATTTCACTAGCTCTGAAAAAATTGTCTTGCATAGATAGAATGTGTTATCTTTTTATTCCCTGCCTCAGAAATGTTATTTTCACTCATTTCCAAGTACAAAATAATTCAGTCATGCTTCAGCCTAAAGGTAACTTGTAAAAGTATTTGCAATTTTATTTGCACATAATCTGCAAGGTCTCCACTGTCAATACAATGTTTATTGTCAGTGCTTTATGGATTTTATTTTATAACTATTACTTTTTTTTTGTTTTAATCTCAAATTGTTTTGTAATAGCTCCTGGTAATTTGCATAAAACCTGAGAAAACAACACCCATAGAATAATAAGATTAAACAATAACACATGCAATTGACCTAAAAACAATATGCATCTACATCTTTAACAAAAGGTGCAAATGTAAAGATTTATTCACGTTCATGCTATACAAACTAAAATAGTTTAAAATCTCACTCCTGAGTACAGCTACCAAAGGTGTCATTCTTTTTAATTTTAATTTAGTAGTCAGACCTACCATGGCTAAAGGAAATTAATGCAAATCTTCTGCAGTCACATACATGACGAAAATAAGTGTCTACCAATTAGTCATACATCTGTAGGGATGCTGACCTAATCAATTGTTGCAGTGAATAACTCACTCAAACAGTAATCAGAGAAAGAAACAAAGAGACAAATTGTATTACTGGGTGGTAAATATAAACAATATGATGTGATCCACTTATGCTGTGTTGCCATTGAAGCAGCTTTAATTCCCATCCTTTGAATTTTAACTTGAGCCTTGTCATTGAAAGCCACTCAAAGTAGCAGGTTGTGTCTGTTTACTCAAAGCTGTCTCATTTCATGGCTTTCTCAATTCTGCAGCCTGCTGTGTACTCAGCTAGTGAAGGGATGAGGCTCCCTTCCTTTCATATTCCTTCAAACACTGTTTATTTGCTAGAGTTTGTTCTTGGTTGGAATCATTACTCACAGCAAGGCATCCCACTCACTATATATATATATATAATCTAACCAAAGTCCACTTGAATACGTATTTTACTGTCTTTGGCTTCTTTTCGTTGAATGACAATTCAGGGACTTTTTTTACTTATCCATAAACAGAAAAAGTGAAGCAAGGCAGTTTACTCTTTTCAGTATCTTCAGACATAAAAATGGGTTATTGTTGATGTTGCTGTTGTTGTTGTTGTGGAAATGCGACTTTCTTTTTCTTCCTAGTCAAGTACTAGGGAGTTAATGTCAGTTGTATAGGAGGGATAGACTGGGCTGGAGAAGGCAAATTGATAAACTGAGTCCAAACTGAGAATATGTGGATTGTTGTGTATGTGGGGGTTTCACTTTGAGTCTGTCCTTTTGCATTTCTGGCACAACACCTGAGTAAGGAAGTGACAGCCATTGGGCAGCATATGCACAAGATAGAGAGCAGCTGTTGCTGAATCTGCTGAGTGATGTTTGTTAGTGTGTTGTCAGTTTGTGAGTGGATGGACCATAAATCCCTAGTAGGATGAGTTTGCTGCTTTCTGTGACCTCAAATCACTTCTCAGCTGAGAATTGTGACATGCAGCTGCTGACTGACTGCATGAGTGCTGAAGTGCTAAACAATGTTACATGTATTTGTGAGGGCCAGGGAAAATGGTTAATGGATTAATAGATTAAACATTTTCAGATTTATTGACTGAAAAAAATTGGAAAGGCAGCCCATCCATCAGATTTAGGGTTTTAATGTTGTCTGGTAATCTCTGCCAGAATCGGATAGGTAAATAACCCACATGCACACACACACATAAGCATCTATGTTACTAATTGAGGTCTATGATTCGCCACCAGCCAAGTGGGCACTATAGCATCCTAATTTTGTCATTTAACAAACCATACATTGGTAATTAGATTTTAAGTAACCACTGATAATGTATGTGTTAAAACATTAATATAAATAAATACATAAGTACACACATACATTCATAAATAAATACATAAATCTACCAAGATGGGACCTGACTCCTGTTTACCCTACAAAGTGCAGACCTGCCCAGGCCTGCAGTGAGACTTTCATAGCCTCCAGCCATTCTGAGCCCTACTGTTTCTACTCTAAAAGCATGGAGCAGCTTTATATTTACACTTCTTTGTTCTACAGAACTCTATCCATGTAACCGATTAAAATAGTTAAATATTTTAGTAGTTATAACTATTAGAGTATTTCTGAGTAAGGTTTCAATTATCATACTGAACATACACGTATAAACATATTATATAATATTAAAGATGTATAACATAAATATGATATCATCTTAAAATGTGGATTATTAGAATTAGTATTACACAATAAGCAGTGACATGAACTATATTCATTTAAAATGATTTTTTTATGTACAGTATAAATTCATACAAGTACTTTAAAAACAGTATATATACTATATGTAAACAATAGTGTATGGCTACGTGGGGAATAAGTGGCTAAGTAGGGATTCCACTCCACTCCACAATTATGAGGTAATAATAAGGTACATAATTAATACTTAAATAAAGCAATATTTATTTTTTTCATGAATGATTACTTTTATCCCATGACTGTGACTGATCATACACTCTTCTGATCAAACTATACTTACACAGACACTGGGGTGTGAGTGTGAATTTGTACTATCCAAGGGGGGATAGATAAATAGATAGATAGATCAATTCTTATACCATTGCTTCTACAACTAGTATATGAGAAAAGCATCAAAAGAAAAGGAAGAATAAACTATACCACTGCCTGCCATCAGCGTCACTCTGCTTTTCCTTTGACAGTAAAATCAATATTTTCTGAAGAATAGCTTTTTAAAAATAACAACCAAAAAAAAAACTTTAACACAGTCCTCTGCTTGGAGTAGGTTTTCACAGAATGTTCAGATTTTTCATTAATTTATGTGTGTATTTATTTTTGTCATTTCAGTTTTAGTTTTTCGGTTCTGTTATTTACACAACAGGTAAATGTTTATCAACTACAAACACGGAAGCCGGCAAGACTTTTTTATTTATATATCTTTCAACTTAAAAAATAAATTCACCACTTCCATTTTGACCCCTCAAACTGCAGAACATTTCACTCAAAAGTGAAATCCAATTCACTGAGAGTCAAATCAATGATTCCCTATCAGGCAAAATTAATTGTGTTTAACTGCTGTGTATTGAATAAAGCCCTTCCAGTACTACAGAAAGGGCTTCCCTCCGTGTTACCAGGCAGGCACAAAAGGCATCCCACTGCATGCCTCCTTCTGCACATGTAGCCAATGGGTGAATTGGCAGACACTGTAGTATTTTTAACAGCAGGTGGAAAAATTACATTTACAGTTGGTATATTTGAATTTTCGAGCTCAAAGTAATCCAATGAAGTAAAACATATTTAACGAAGGGTAAAATAGGAATTAACGCCTGAAACAATTTAAATGGGAAAACATGAAAAGGATGAAATCCAGTAGTTGAAATTCAACATTCATTATAATGCCTTTCTAGACCTTATGCTAAGTCTGATGGAAAAAAACAAACAAACAAATAAACACATAAACAAACACACAGTGTGTATATCTCCTTTTAAAATAATCTACAAATCCTATTTCCTGAATTATAACAAACATAAATTGAACAGGGAAAAATAATACATTTTGAAGTGCAATTCATTACATTAGCAGGCTTTCCCATTTCTGTAAAATGTTATGCAGACAGTAGATTCTTCTTCTTCTTCTTCTTCTTCTTCTTCTTCTTCTTCTTCTTCTTCTTCTTATTATCAAAACAATAATAATCTATTTCATGATTGCTATAATGTATTTATTTGTATTTAAATGCTTTATATATTATATATATATATATATACACCGATCAGCCATAACATTATGACCAGCTGCCTAATATTGTGTAGGGCAAAACAGCCCTGACCCGTCGAGGCATGGACTCCACTAGACCTCTGAAGGTGTGCTGTGGTATCTGGCACCAAGACGTTAGCAGCAGATCCTTTAAGTCCAGTAAGTTGCGAGGTGGGGCCTCCATGGATCGGACTTGTTTGTCCAGCACATCCCACAGATGCTCGATTGGATTGAGATCTGGGGAATTTGGAGGCCAAGTCAACACCTTGAACTCATGATACATCAGACCAGGCCACCTTCTTCCATTGCTCTGTGGTCCAGTTCTGATGCTCACGTGTCCATTGTAGGCGCTTTCGGCAGTGGACAGGGGTCAGCATGGGCACCCTGACTGGTCTGCAGCTACGCAGCCCCATACGCAACAAACCGCGATGCACTGTGTGTTCTGACACCTTTCTATCAGAACCAGCATTAGCTTTTTCAGCAATTTGAGCTACAGTAGCTCGTCTGTTGGATTGGACCACACGGGCCAGCCTTCGCTCCCCACGTGCATCAGTGAGTCTTGGCCGCCAATGACCCTGTCACTGGTTCACCGCTTTTCCTTCCTTGGACCACTTTTGATAGGTACTGACCACTGCAGACCGGGAACACCCCAAAAGAGCTGCAGTTTTGGAGATGCTCTGACCCAGTCGTCTAGCCATCACAATTTGGCCCTTGTCAAAGTCGCTCAGATCCTTACGCTTGCCCATTTTTCCTGCTTCTAACACATCAACTTTGAGGACAAAATGTTCACTTGCTGCCTAATATATCCCACCCACTGACAGGTGCCATATATATATATATATATATATATATATATATATATATTTGTATTATTATTTATTTTTTATCATTGTATTTACATGGCAGAAATTAAGACAGACACTTGTCCTCCAAAACAGGCACTGTCAAGCCATCACCTTCTTTACACACAGAGAGGTACCAGGACAAACAGCTGAACTATATCATTATAGCGATACAGGGAGGACTAATGCGGCTCTTGCTGATTAAGGGGGGCTCACAGTCTATTGCTAGTGTATGGCAAGTTGAGGAGCCTAGAGGACCACCTAGAAATGACATACTGGCCATTTGTGAATTCCTCTCACTATTGGCTTAGTCTGGACTTTAGAGGTCATGCAGAGACTTTTCTCAGTAGAGCCATTTGGAATATATGATAAAATCAGTTGTTTAACTCATCTTCAATTAATGGTCCAATGAGACCCCAAATGAAAATGCCAATAGGACATTTTGCAATCTCTTAGCCACAGCAGGTAAAATAAAGCCTTTTTGACGAAAACAAAATATAATAGGGATTCACAAAAAGTAATTCGGGCCATTTACAAAAATCTATAAACACAATGTGTCTCTTTTGAACCAGTATATTGAATCTTGCATTTTAGGCATTTAACTGTGTTGGAATTTCAAAAGCTATGCTTTTTAAGCAGTTGGAGGCAGAGCTTTGAAAATGTGAGTGATATCTACCTACAGATTCCAAGCTTTGTTATTGTTACCTTTGAGAAGGTCACGTACTCAATCTCCAGAATATTGGTGGATTTGAAATGTAATAATCCATGTATATAGTGTGCTATTTAAGGAAGGTATTCTTTATTTGTATTGATAAGTATCTTTCAGGAAAAATACATCATTTTGAATATTGTTAGGGACTCATTGTTGTATACTTGAGTAAACATATGACAATTTATATTCTGGAGACTTGTAACTATACATGTTAATTATATTTGTATATATTTCAACCTAGGTTTTACAGTACTGGATTATTTTGTGTGTTTTAATGTAGTATCAGGAACAAGTGTTCCTGAGGCAATCTTTCTCATTACCTGCCTTTGGTCCTCTGGTACATTTATTTCTAAATGAGTTTCCTTTTTCTATTTCCATTCTATGTGACTTGATTTCCATTGAACATTTGTAGAGGCACTGCTGCTATATCATTCACAATATCACTTACCCTGTGCTATGAAGTACTGTATATGAACTTTAGTGATTATGGATCATATCCCATCTGCTAAATAACTAAATACATCTTTACTGCTATAAAACATTTCAGGGGTTTTCACATTACTTCATTGATTTCTGTTTAACTATCCTTGTGAATGTATATTAACTATGTGCATAGATAATGAAATGTCAGCAGAGTTCTTACAATCTGTGGGCTTCCTGTTGAGCAAAGTACACGATTGGCCTTACAAAGTGATTTGATATTATTCTTGTAAACCCAGTCACTCACAAATTCACTGTAATTGAAAATAGACCAATAGGGTATTGCCTTCAGTGTTGTGAATTCCTTATTAAGATTTGATATTAAAGAGTAAAAATGTACATGGGCATGGGCTTCCCAGAGGCAAGCTGGAAAAGAACATCACCCTTCAGTCAATCACAGGTTAACACTTGTTGGCAAGATGGGTCATCCTTCACCAACAAGTTACTACACTACTGACACTTATGTAATTTACACATTATTCCCTAAGGTGATAGTGTTTATTTATTCTCTCATAAATGTAATCTCTACAATGTACTGTGCCTGTTATTGCTTTGTACTTTGAAATCATCTTGTCAGGACAATGGCTAAATGTCATTTCTGCAACATTATCTGTGTCATTATTTTACAAGCTTAAATACATTGCAGAATTTGTATTTTGGAAGTTCCCAATAATTCACTGCAGGCTGCAAACTTTAATTTGCTCAGCGCATTAGCTTAGGTTTCCCAGGGCTAATTTAGAATAAAATCAATATAAAGTCAATATTCACAGGCAGTCCCTGGAAAACATCACACACAGCTGTCAGACATCTGGATGGTAATGTTTAGGTGTTTCACAAGGGCTTAAGTCTTGCAGTTTGCCATGGAAGAAGTTGTATTGGACTTGTGACTACACATAAACAATACAAAGGCGACACACTGCAAGGCTCAGATAATTCTGCCCTTGGAGAGGAGCCTCTCTATCAGCTAGGTACAGGATAACACAAATTGACAAGACAAGAACAAACACTGTGTCCAGTGGACAGGGCACCACTGCAGCTTTTCCTGTTGATTATGTATTATACATTCTAATCAATTCTGTGTGTTATGATGGAGATGGATAAATAAAGTAGCCAGGTAATTACTTTTGGGATTATGGCACGGTAATGTCAGAACTACACGCCAATAGATGTGATTAATTGGAATGTGATTTATATTAATAACAACACCAACAATAAATTCAATAAATAAACCAAGTTAAAATTATAATACGTATCAATTTACATTCTTACATTCTTCAAATCACAGATCTATGTAGCCCTTCTCGGAAATGTAATCTGTCAGATGATTATTTTATCTAATAATGTTGAATGTCCTCATATTTAATTCCATTACCAGCACAAAAAGGTAACCCCCTGACAGTTCTAAAAGGCATACAAATTCTGACTTTTTGAAAGGGCTTTTTTGTGACTTACATTTTAACAGAATACAATTAAACATCTGAAATGTGTATAGTACTTACTTATAGCATTATTTATTTTGTTTCAACATCACTGCATACTGAAATTACGTATAATAAGTATAGGACTTGGAAATTAGGAATATCAGTTCTGGTATCATTTCTTGTACAAAAGATCAGCAATGACAAACTGAGTCATGTTATTAATATCCATCTGATCCTGAACTGATCAATACTTTGACTAAATGATTTTGTAAAAAAAAAACAGAATCCCCCCATTTACTATGTGTTTGTCACTGAGGTTTTGCATCACTTGTTCTTCTCCAGAGAGCTATTAAACACTATCAAATGCATGTGTAATAAAATAAATATAAAATAGAATAGATTTTTCTTGATTCTTCAGACAGTACTGCACAATAATTAGCTATTTAAAATATAAAATTAAAATATCTGCCTACGATTAGTTTCTAGATATTTTTCATTGGAGTAGTTTGATTGACAATGACAGATTCATTTTACAGAAAACCCATTTTTCAAGTCACTCAAATTAACCATGTGAATTTCACGGTACCTTGGTTATTAAGTGTTATTATCTTAAATTACATTCCTGCTTAGCCTTTGCGTAATGCTTTCTCATAGGTTATAAAAGTGAAAGCACAAACTTAGACCTACAAAACTGAGACCCATATAATACAAACTGTAAATACTGTCATAATGTATTTATAATGGATACAGTGTATATGCTAAATATACTAAAGCATATTTTCTTATTTTTTATAATTCGGTCACATTATATAAAATATTTAAACATTTAGCTTTTTCTTTTTACTATTTTATACCAAACAAAATGTTCTTCTGTTTTGTTTAACATAAAAATCACCTCCTATGGTTCTTTTTCACCAAGTCTCTGGGGTGTGATCTACAAAATATACATCTGAATAGATCTTGCAAGGATTCAAGCCTAGCTTTGGGGTATATCATCTTTAGCATTCTTTACTTATATGAATACAATTTAATTCCTATTTTTACATGAAAATGGCCTCCGTAAAAAAAAAAAAAATATATATATATATATATATATATATATATATATATATATATATATATAAACAATTTCCCTTCCCAAGAGAGGGACTCCAGTAGAGAGTATGAGGAAAAAAACAAAAAATAAGATAAAAACATTATGGCTGGAACAGAAGGCTATCAGGGTTCAGGAACAACACAGTAGAGATGAAAACCACATCTTTGACTGTGTACAGCTCACATAACTTCTAAATACATTGACATGTGACAAAACCTGAATATCATTTTATTTCTTATTTTTCACCACTACACATTATGCTTATTTACACTGATATGCCGTCCAATCAAGTTTGTTTCACAATACCACTTCTTGTTTAGACTACATTTCTTCATATCACAGTGTATTGCAGAAGAATTTAATCAAAGAGTATTTAACTATAAAATTAAGGTAATCACGCAACTCATCATCCATGCCAGTTTTAGTTGATTCAGTTATCACTGTTTGCATAAAAATCATTCCAAACATTTAGTCTTATAATAGCTGCTCTATTGTGTTTGGTAAAACAAGGTGTAAATTGTTATATTTTGACTCTGCAAAGCTTGAAAAATAGGTTGCATGCTTACAAAAAGTAAAAGGGACAAACTACATGAATGTATTACCAACAGTCCATGTTTACAGCACTAGCAAATTAAAGTATTAAAGTCATAGCTAGGCATTTTAAAACCATCATGATTTTACTCCACAATACTTTAAATGGGTCCTGATTAGCATATTGTGAAACTTAAACATAACTTTCTTTTGATTTAAATTCAACTCTTTTAGCTACTAATCCTAACATTCTGTTTGCCTTTTTTATTCCTCCCCTGCATTGTCTGGAGGAGGACAATGATGAATCGATAAAAACATCAAAGTCCTTTTCATAGGTGGCTTCTTCAAGATCAGTGACTTCCATTTTATTTGTATAATGGAAAAATACTCTGCACTTATCTACATTAAATGAAAACATCTCTTAACCTTTTTGTAACTCCCTTGTCATTTCCATAGTGGTATAGTGTTTGAAAGTTCTAGTGTAAGCCCCTGATTCTGAAATCTGATTTACCAGAATCTGAATAATTATTGTAAATCAGAAAAGGCAGGGGGTCTGCTCCACTGACTACCCCAGTTTTAAGTTTCACCCCCCATTTCTCTGTCAGAAACTTCCCTGCATTCGTATGGTTTTCAATTTGAAAGATAATCACTCGTGAGGAACTTTATCAGAGGCCTTTGGAAATCTATATTATATCATGCTTTACTGCTATCCATTTCTGCTGCTGCTTGTTCAAAATGGTCAAAAACATTAGTTAGACAAGACTGACCTTTTCTAAACCCATGCTGACTATTCCCTGGAACTCTATTAATGAAGCAGCCTGCCATTCTAGCTCTTACTAATGTCTCCACAACTGTACATGTAATAGACGTTTGACTGATTGGTCTGTAATTACCAGGTTGAGTTCTGTCTCTCTTTTTATGAATGGATAACACACCAGAAACCTTCCAAATCAGTTGGAACCACCTCTGCCTTTAGTGTCTGTTGAAATATCCTTGTTAATTAGTAAGTATGTGATGCACCTATTTCAGTACTGAATGTATATGCTATTTCAGTATAGAGTAATTATCAGTATAGTATGTAATTATCATTCAAATTGAGAATACTACCAAAAGGAGGATGGGACATTCCACAATACCATGGGGAACTCATGAATTATTTAATGTTGAAGATTAAGTTTGTACTGGCTATTGGGTCTACACAATGCAATAGCAATCTGCATGCACTCTTGATAAAACTCTCTTATGCTTGTTTTGATGGTGATGGCTCCAGGGTTATGCTTTGACAGCTCTAACTGAGTGTAGCCAAGGCTGCACAAAGAGGAGAAGTCTGTGGACCAGGCGATTGAGTGTGCGCAACCGCAGACCCCTTTTCCTGTTTTTGTAGGGAATGATGGAGGCGTTGTTCTTTTGAATCAGCACGTGCCTGTCTTGTAGGGCTGGCAAGAAATGCTGGAGGCCTAGGAAAACAGCCTGCAATGCCATCCACACCCCCACACCACCTAGGAATTAATGAGAATATGTCCCAAGAGGCCCTTCACTCTCTTCCGTCGGAGTTTGTGGTACCTCTGGAGGTTGCTGGGGTTGAAGGGCCAGTGCGGTTTGACCGAAAAAAGGAAATGTATGGGTTCCATCATCTGGTTCACCCATGTCACATGGTCCATCCATGCCTCTTTTTTACGCCACCCACCTATGGAAAATAGAGGCAGGATGTCTGTGCACTGCACTAGGTTAATGTAGGAGGAAGGAGGGCCTGTCTGAGTGACAGCGCACAACGGACTATTGGCAGCATTGTTAGAAAAATCATTAATGAGTTCCCCATTGTAACATGCAATGTCCCATCCCCCTTTGGGTAGTATACTCTTTTTCAGATAACCGTGGTTGCATTCACAACATATCATCACATGGTATGTTTCCGTATTGTGTGTGTGGTTCATTATGTGGTGCATTCATGTCAGTATACACAGTTGTACAGTGTATGCATTTCTTCACAAAGTGCAAATGGGTGAATGGGGTGAATTATGTCCCAAATGGTGACTCACAAGGGTGTCTTACACTCCATCAACAGAACACTAGTTTCCAGTCGTTCTATTAGTCATTCAATAGCTGATGCCATTTTGCAACTACATTTAGAATATGTATATTCTTTGTTATTCAGCTACCCTCCAATTACATTGGATGCTGAAACATCTGCTACTAGAATAAAGACTTACTTTACTATTACTTGAGGTGTATGGCTGAGTGATTATTATTGCTCAACTCAGCAGATTGGTTATTTTGATTTCTTCAGATGTTCAACATGGATATATAAAATACAATAGCCGAATTTCAAAATAAATTTGGTTCTGATCCATTTTCCAAGGGAGGTACAAGTAGTAGATGGATAATCACCACACCTCATCTACTTTAAATTTAATGAGCCTTTACTTAAATAAGTAGAATCTCACTTATTTTTCAAACCTTTCACTATAATAACTCTATATTCAGACACATTTCACAGCTTGCTGCTTTTATATAAACTCTGTTTAGCTGGAGGAAAAATCTATATTAGTTAAAACTGCAATGATGTTGAAATGATAAATTCCTAAATTTGCTAAAATCAAAAATACAATACTATTAGGACAGATTTAATTACAGTTAATGCAAACACTCGAGGTAACAATATAACAAATATCAAATGCAATTAAAAAATGTAGCAAGAATATTAGTTTACAAACCTATTATTTACAGGAACAATTTTAATAATAGGGTATATGATATTATTACTAAATATTATACCGCATTTAAAACAAAGTACATACCATTGCTGAATCTTACAATTTTATCAAATATGATGGATGGAACAGTTAGTGATTAATTTGTGTCATAATTTAAAAACAATACACTGTACCCAAACAATAATATGAAAAATTATATTAATTGCAGTATTATTTTTATTTATTCTGTATTTCTCTGCCATTCTTCACTCTCTTTGGACACATAATTTAATCACATTCTGCCTGCTCCATGTCTCAGCAAAACTTTTGATTTCCCTTGTGGTTCATATCAAATTTTATTTTCATTAAGGGCCATTTACACTATTTATTTGCTATACTTTTTTCTGTTGGCCATATTGCTACCGAGAATAAATGTTTTACTATTTGACTTACAGTGTGTCTTGTTGCAAATACTTATTGACATTATTGAAACAATTACTTAATTAAGCATTGCAATCACACCCTACAGTGAAATATATTTAGTTATATATTGCAATTTAGACCTATAATATTTAATTAGGAGTGGTGATTTACAATACTCACTAAAACAATGCATCTACATTTCACTTCTCTGAAATACAAATTCAATACTCAGTGTAAGGTTTTACAAGAATATATTTTTTTAAGTTTGGAAAAATCTATAATTGGAAATACGTTATTTTTCTGTTTCAAAGTTTTGTTTGAATCTGATGTTCTTATGGCCTCTTGCTGGTTTGATATTGTTTCATATTTTTCCTTCAGATGTAATTGACAAACTTAAATTTAGTTCAGAACTGATCTGTACATTCTACCCTATTATTGTTGTTAATTTTAAAACTCTGGTATCACATAATCCCCTCCAAAATCCCCACCCCTTCTGGTGTTACTGAATGTCACATAGGAAAATTAATATATTCATATTATTTAAAAAAAGAACAGGACCAAACTGATATGCTTCTCAATACTGACAGGATTGCAGGTCTGAGGGCCCTTCACCTTGATCTTGAAAATGCAAGTCAATGTTGCAACAAGATACAGTGTATTTCATTCTGTAACACAGTACCGACTTGAGGAAGGAAAATGACAATTGTTTCACTGCTGGTTACAATGCTACAAAACACTGTAAGGGTGCCATACAATGCACAACATTGTAGCGATCTGTGTTTGTGTTGTATGAGGGCCTGCAATTTGTTTGTGTCTGTCAGTTCTGTGTGTGTGTAGGAAGGGGTGGGGGGAGGTTGTGCAGATTGTGTGGGGAAATTGTAGGATCTGGGGTAAAATGTTGGCCTTGCGCGGGAATAGCTAGGAGCAGTGATTTGGGAGAGGGGATCACGGGGGCGAGGGAATAAATACGGGTGCTCCGGTCCCCGTGGGCTGATTCACATTCAGATTTGGATTAGTCTTAGAGACTGACGAGAACACGGTTGAGGGAGAGAACGAGAGAGAGAGAGAGAGATTTGATCCAGCACCTGTGAATCTGCCTCTTCTTCTAATAAAGCTGATGCATTTAAACTGATTTTCCTCTGATTATGTCTTGTGTTTATGCAAAATGGTGAATCTTGTAGCGAGAAGCTGAAAATGCTATAATATATATCGTTTTTAAAACAACAATTCAAGAGGTGGACAACCCCCATCACGCTTCACTCTGCTCCAAGCTCAACCAATGAGATACACCGTCACGTACACACACTATCATAAATACCACGCAGCATGTCCCTTTCCCGTGTCAGTAGCTCGCTCCCACGGTGCCGCAACCATGCTCCCTCTCACTTAAATTCTCAAATGGCATCCCTCCTCCTTCCCCAGTCTCCACCTTTGCAGCAGCTGCTTGGCTTCATGCACCACGTGGGTGTGTGGGGTACTGATAATGAAACCATATTATTTGACAACCGGTTTAGTTTTACTGTTAATATTCCTAAATCGCCATGATTAATGTTCTGTATTTCATCTGAGACTTAATCCACAATCAAAGGTCAAACTGGATATACGCCGTCAGGCCTTGTGTGTGATAAGAAATGTATATGTATAATTTCAAAGAGAACAGTCTGCAAAGAAATACAAATGTGAAGGAAAAAAAATCACAGCATGTAGAATCCATTTGAGTGATGAAGTACCTGACTGCAAGATTCATTACAGATTGTATGCGTTCTCAGCAAAACTATATCACTTTCAGAAATGATCAAGATAAAAGTAGTGGGTGTATGATGGCAATGACGGTGAAGATATTTACAATGGGCCTTGTTTGATCTAGATAATCAGCTTGTAACTCATTTTTCTCATGCCACACAATTTACTGACCCTTCTTTTAATCCAGACAACAAATCAGCACATCTTCCTTTGTATTCTTCTGTCACTTTAGCTTTAGATCTGCAGTAACTAAATGCACTTTAAACCAAAATTCTCCAGATATCCGTGAGATATGCCCTGCATTTGTTTCCTAGTGACAACTAAGAAAATATATTTTTAAAATTTATTTTTTAAATCTCTGTAAAAAAAGCCCTTTGATGCTGCTGTCATTTGGTTCCTTGAAATGTAGTACTATGCTAAATAAAGGCATTCTCTGTAATTAGATGAATTAATAAATAGACATAAATCTGGCCTCAGTGTTTTTTAGCCATCCATTTTCTGTTCTGTCTTTTATAAAACCACTAAGTGCATGCGTTACTTAGCTTGGTTTTAAGTAGTTTCTGCAGTTTTTTTTTAAATTATACATTCAACACACATACTCACTTTTTAATTGACTAATGTAGAATTGCTGTAGTCTCCCTGTATCCCCGATTAAGCCTAAACAATTCTAGTACAATTCATGGGCATCATACATCTTCGCAATCAGTTGCCTGACTAATATTCATATAATGAATATAGACATTGCATTGAGACAGTGAAGGACAACAAGACAAATGTTTTCCTGGGTTATGATGATATTTTAGGGTCAAATGGTGAAGACAAATGAGATTGACATACGGGGGGGTGGGGGGGGAGGAGCCTTCTTTACTCATTAAGTGACAAGAATTGGACTCTATAGTAATGAAGGAAATGTCTGGGAAAGACGTTTAAGTGCTGTATGAGCTTAGTTACTTTCCCATAAATTCTATTGAAAAGATAATTAAAATCTAATCAACAAAGAGTAGTTAATGAACAAATTATAGTGAGGAAATAAAACATGCAAAGTGAAACACAGCAAAAGCATTCAAGACTGAGAGGTTAAGTTTTGATAAGAATAGTCAGTACTAGAACATAGTGTCATAATTTTGCCTAGGGAGAAGTGGTGCTTGTTGCCAAATAAACCTCCAAAGAAAGCTGGTATTGGTGAATGGACTGCTGAGAGGAAACACCCTATCAAAAGACTATAAGGGAACAAAGGCTCATAGAGGACAGTGAAAACAAATACATATTTTCAAATGTCCTAATGGACATGTTAGTTATATTGATTATGCAATGTTGTTGTTGTTGTTGTTGTTGTTGTTGTTGTTGTTGTTGTTATTATTATTATTTTATTATATTATGAATTGAACACACATTGTGTTTGTATCAATACTTAAATACATTTAAGTATCTATATCTATTGTATCTATGGATACTATTCAATTATTTGAAAAATCTCACAGGAAATCTAGCGAAATACCTTCATTATTAAGTTACAATTTATTAAAGGCAAGGTACACAAAGAACAAAATATTAGGGTGTACATATTGTAAGATATGGGGTTCTCCTGAAACAATTGTATGAAGATAGCTGTATCCATTTAGTGATAAAGACCTATTAAGTATCTTAAATTGATCAAATCATTATTGAAAAGTCATGTGTTAGCCCCAACACCACTGCACAAGATTTTCCTTTGCCTAGCTTTTCTGATATAGTGCAATAACTGTGTGATTTTCTCTACTGTAAGATGCTTCAATATGCTTCTTACCAGATGCTGGAAATTACATTTTAATTGATAAAGAGAAAATGCATGATTTATGCAAAATGCTTATTAGAAAATCTGACTGCCTGAGGTGGGTATATGTGATTCCTCGCCTATACAAGTTAGTTGACATGGCTCTGGTTGACATCCATTGCTTTTACTTTGGAGTTCTTGTTTATTAGCCGAAGGCTGTTTGCATAAATTCATGATCTTGATGATTCATGATATGCATTGATGGATGTACTGTGCGGCAATGACAATGATTAATCCCTATACCAAAAATTTAAAAATATAGATGTTCCTGGATTTTTCTGCTATGGTTAGGGCAGGAGTTTTGTGACACAGTGTATAGAACATTGTAATTATTATTACATAAGAACATAAGAAAGTTTACAAACGAGAGGAGGCCATTCGACCAATCGTGCCTGTTTGGTGTCCATTAATATCTAAGTGATCCAAGGATCCTATCCAGTCTGTTTTTAAATGTTCCCAAACTTTCATCTTCTACCACATCACTGGGTAGTTCATTCCAGATTGTGATGACTCTGTCTAAAGAAGTGTCTCCTGTTTTCCATCTTGAATGCCTTGAAGCCCAATTTCCATTTGTGTCCCCGGGTCCGTGTGTCCCTGCTGATCTGGAAAAGCTCCTCTGGTTTGATGTGGTCGATGCCTTTCATGATTTTGAAGACTTGGATCAAGTCCCCACGTAGTCTCCTCTGTTCCAGGGTGAAAAGGTTCAGTTCCCTCAGTCTCTCAGTAGGACATTGCCTTCAGACTGGGATAAGTCTGGTTGCTCTCCTCTGAACTGCCTCTAGTGCAGCGATATCCTTATTGAAGTGTGGAGCCCAGAACTGTACACAGTATCTAGTGCATTGTACAGTCTGAACATTACTGCCCTTGTTCTCAATTCTACACTTTTGACAATATACCCTAGCATTCTGTTTGCCATTTTTATTGCTTCCCCACATTGTTTGAATGGAGAAAGTGAGGAGTCCACATAGACTCCTAGGTCTTTCTCATGAGTTACTTCATTTAGATCTGTACCTCCTATAGTGTAATTATAGTGGACATTTTTGTTACCTGCATGTATTACCTTGCACTTGTCCACATTGAATTTCATTTTCCAGGTGTTGGCCCACAACTGAATATTATCGAAGTCCCTCTGAATAGCCTGTGCTGCCAAGATTGTATCTGCTGAGCCACCTATTTTAGTATCATCTGCAAATTTGACAAGTTTGCTAACTATCCCAGAGTCAATTAATTTATTTTTCTAAGCAGACGTCTTACATTCCATATTTAATAATGTGCTTTGGACAGGCAAGTGAAAATGTCAGTTATTTGGTTCTAACGGGAGACATTATGTGAGATTATGAACAACTGAATCTTATAATGAACCTTGCTTAAATTTGAAATATCATCATCCTGGTTGAACAAGGGAGAACTGGAAATGAAGAGGGGTGGTTATCTGTTGATACCACCAGGTGACTTTTATGCAACAAAAGTATGAAGGGCAATGCAATATTGAACCAAGGAAGAGAAGTGCAAGAAGGACCTCTTCACCTGGCTTTGGATCAGTAGGGGGTCACTGTGGCTTGCTTAGACAAATCAATGCCACTTTACAGTGTCTTCATAGCACAGTCAAAGTCAGAAACATTGCACCGCTAAGACTTGAACTTGAACTTACATGTCTATTGTGCATTGATCACCGGACACATTCTATTGTGATGCGTCACCAGGATTATCATTTATCATAGGTGTGCTGTTGGTGTTACAGTTTCATATGAGGATGGATTAGGAAAATCTCGCTGACTAAGGGGGTGAGGGGAGAGGGGGAGTGAGTTGGTGAGAGTCATTTTATGCTCTGCCTCTTATTGCTCTTTATTTGGATCAAGGAAAAGGTCAATCCATAACCATAACTCACAGGTGATACTGTTGTTATGTCCTTGAGCAAGGTACCTTTACCCTGCTGTCATTTCAGCTGTATAAATGGGCATCAGTGTTTTATCTGGCCTGGGTCATCAGAATTGGGATGGGGGGGTTTACAGCCAGATATTACAGTAAATCTCATTAATAGAGTCTGTATTTATTTAATTTGATAGTTATTAAATGATCACATTGTCTCCAAATTCCACTGCTTGCTATACTTCAGCTTAGGTTTACCAAGATAAGACGCTCTTATGCGAATTGTGCGTAATGGCCGACTCATTCACATATTTTTGGATATAGAATGGTATGTTTTTAAGATTGACATTTAACATACATTTAGTACAATTCTTATGTTGTTTATCCATTCACTTACTTTCCAGGATAGGGAAATGCAATTTCACAGTCGAAGGATGCTTGAAAGCAAATGACTGCTGGCTGCAAGATACTAGCAGATTTTATATAGTGGGGGAAGTGGGGTCAAAAGTGTTAATGATTTCTCTAAGCATGGTTAATCCTTCAGTTCCAGCCAGAGGGTCAAATGTCATTGCAGACAGTTTCGTAAGTGGAGAGAGAAACCCAGTGGAAATAGACAATATTTCACTTGGCAGGAAGACTTGTTATTTACAAGTTTATAGCATGACATAATGTATATAATTATGTATGAAAGAAAATACCCCAGTTCTCAAAAGTAGAACTACAACACACCTTATTGCGAGGTATGGGTCCTTGTATGACCATTTGTATTACTGTAAGGACAAATATTTACAATGACATCAACTCTAACCATATAGACAAAACTGGAGCACAACACATTCTGATAGCAAGGAGATAGAGAATTATTGTTTTTAGGTAGTGAAGCCAATAGACAAGGGATAGAGTGAGATCAGTATTCTGTGAAAATGTGATTGTTTCGCTTTAAAGTGTACCTGCTCTAACAAGGGAAAGCCAACACTATTGCCTTAATGTTCCAGTGCCCCTTGCATCTCTCATTAGTTTCCAGAAAACTTCACCATTTCACAGTGTTTCAAATAAGAAACAACATGAAACTGAGGCTGATTCAGGACATAAGTAATGGCTCAGTCTTTAATCGTATCATAAGTTATAGTGTTACCAAGGGCATTGATCAAGAAGTCCATTAATCAATTTAGTTCTACAGACAGGCTGTTTCTGAAGGGAACTGCAAGATACTGTATGCCTCTTGTGTTCATATTTACTGAATAGATCAATTTTTTGAATGATAAATAAGCTCCATGCCCGACATAGTACGCTGTGTGCCTTTTCTCATTAAGTTAATCATTGAACTTTTTCACATTTTATGTTACAACCTGAAATGTTAAAGCATTTAAATTTGATTTTTTCCCCTTTGATTTACACAACCTACTCAACATTTGAAAAGGCGAGAGCATTTTTATTGTGAAACAACAGTTGTTGATTGTGTTTGCTGTACAGCCTAGATCAATTCGCTGCTGGATGAAGGCCTCCCCAAGATCCTTGCACTTTCTTGCATCTACAGCTTCTCTTTTCCTTGTCATGTCTGCAAAGTTTATGTGGTCGTCTTCTAGGTCTTGTTTTTATCTCTTGGGTATAGCTACATACTATGGCAAGCCAAATTATCATTTAGAGATATCTCAAAATGCATTTCAAGATATTTTCAATTTTTTAATGATATCTTTAAATCATTTAGAGATATCTGCAAACCATTTAGAGATATTAATGTGTATTTTTAAAGATATGTTTAAATGATTTACAGATACCAAAATGATTTAAAAGATACCTGCAAATAATGTAGTTATCTGCAAATCATTTCAAGATATGTTCAAATCACTTCCTATATGTTGGCTGAGATTATCATCCAGTTTCCAGTTTCCTCATTCAGTTACATAGAAATGAAAGTGAACAGGAAGTGATAATCTAGGGCTACACACACAACATAATTCGCAGATATCTCTAAATAATTTGCAGATATCTCGAAAATGTGTCCAGCCCACTGCCATTTTAACATTTCCACTCTTTCAACAATGTCACATATTTTGGTTTGTTCTCAGATCCTTTCATTTATTTTTCTATCTTTTTGTTATTCCAATACATATATAACAGTCTTTGAATTTCCTTCCTTTACGCACATTTCAAGTAAATTCACCGTGATTTTAGCCTGTGTACTGACTGAAAACTGATCATCCTTATGAGGGTCAACAAACCGTGCACCTTGCTCAAAGTTCTTTTCTTTAAGTTTCATTTTTCACTTTTTAATTCCCCTATCATGATCAACATTGAAAATATAATCTTCACCCCTACCCTCTTCATTTGAAACACAGATCGTTGTTTGCGTACTGGGATAACTGAATCTGATGAACTCATACTGACAGCACAGCAGAGAAGCAAAGCAAACACAAGAGTTTACAGTCAAACCTGTAACTAACGTATGGCCAATTGGGTTTCACACCCACTTCTAACAATCAATATAATCTCGCCTGTGCGTTCCATTACACCTGCAGCAAATTACCAATCAGTTGCATTTCAGTCCAACATGAGTCTCAGTTGGGAAGAAATGTGTTTAAGTGGGATAAACCACAGCAAGTGTTGAATCGGCAAATAATAGTTTCTCGTGCTTAACGGCACAAAACCGTGGATTGCATTGCCGATTCAACAGTTGCCGCAGTTTATCCCTTACATATATAATCAGAACAGGCACTAGGTAGTTGTACTTGGAAAAGAGTGAGAAGTATTGCAATGCTGATGGATGAAACCAAGATCATTAATAAAGGAATGGAGGTATTGCTCTCCAGCTTTCTAACAACATAAAGTACAATTACTGAACCATGGTGGAGGGATCATACACAAACAGAATGACAGGGTATGATGAACCAAAAAATAGGATACGCGTCAAACATAGACACCAATCAATTCTGGAAGATTTTCAGAAGACCACAGACATCAAGTGAATTTCTATCACAATACTCATGATTAACCAAGAAGGATGAAAACTGAAATACATCAATGATTCAATTTAAACCTGACACCATTGTCATACCATTCCAAATCATGTTTTGGGCTTTGCAAGGTGTTATATCTACCATGTGCTGATAAACAGCTTTGACACTGTGGTAGCTTTTACACGTCACACTAGAGGTGTTTGTTGTTCTTTTTTTTTTTACGTATTTCTTGCTTTCTAACATTGTTAAAAGGGCAATACATTTGGAATAAAGAGACTGAGTTTTGAATGTAGTATTAAAATGCATTGTATCTCAACAGGTATTTCTATTAGCCATGTGGAAGCATATTGCTATCTTTATTAATTACTGCATAAAAGGACAACAGGATTGTAAATTGTTCAAGGACTGGGAGAAGAATAACAGTTTAAAAACCCAGGTTGGACTCATTTGAAAACAAAAGCTGATACATAGCTTTTTTATTTTCTTTATATCAACCACTATTTATTTGACATCATATCCAGTTAGTATTGACCCAGCTGGTGATCAACACACACTATAAAAGTGTCAGATTTCCAAAATATTACTTTTTTTTAACAGTGTACAGCTTGTGATTCCAAATTGCATTTTCTTGGCACTCACATATGATAACAGTGTTTGGTGTTGGACCCTTGCCAGTCTGTTAGCCTAGAGATTTAAACCTCACCGCTCGTCTCACCACTTAAAGATCAAATGTTTTAAATTATTACACAGTGGTTAGAGAAACCAAGGCACATGTTATTAGAAGTGAAAGCTCTTGAGAAACAATACACAAAATAATAATAGACTTGCTGGATTGCCTGCATTTAAATTAATGAAATGCATTCTCTGAGGATTGCCTACAGTCTATGCAATGGGTGTTATTTACACATACTGGTACCACAAATGCAAGCAGCAATATTGTGTGGCCTCAATATTTTACCTACTGTAATCTGAGGTTAAAGTTATGAATGTTTTTTTTTTTTTTTCATAAAGCAGTTTTAATATGCAGTTATGTATGCAATATTCTGAGATGGCTAAAAAAAAAGTTATAAATTACTTGAAGTTTGATTTTTATGATATCTTTCTCACACCCAAACCTTATTTGATATATTCTGCATAGTCTTGAATATATTCTTAACTGTACACTCTACAGCCTTATACTTTATGAAATGTCACCATGGCTTTTTGAGTGACACCTCTGAGATGTCATTGAATGCTGAAGCAGACAAGACCACATTCTATTATATTAATAATTTGGCATGCCAACATAAAACAAATGAACTTTGGGGGATACTTTAGTATCACTTACATCCATCTAACATAGGAAATTCTTAATTTTGGAAACAGGATGAGAACAAATGTGCTGTGACAGTTGCTTATCCAACCCATTCATTTGAAATGTACATCTCATATGAGCACTTTTGGTGCTTTTAAGTTGACTTAAGTTAAAAGAAAATCTACATGTCAGAATAAAGTTTTTTGAAAAAGTGAAGACATAAGTTAAAGACAGAAAGGAATGGTTATACATAAGTTAATTATGACTACACAATATTTACATGAGAAAGCAAGTGCTGTATTCATTCTAACTATGAATCGTAATTACTAATTTAATGACACCATATTAATTCACTGGTACAGGCCATTGCATATTCACGGAACCATATAATATTTGTTTTATTATTATTGTGCATCTCAGAGGCAAAGTAGAACGCATCTAACAACTGAATTAATAACATTACATTCGTTGTCAGTAGTACCAAAATTAATATCATTTTCAAACTTGCAACAGCTTATATTTCAAACTTTCCTGGAAGTTTACATTAATTGAATTTGATTAATTGTTGTTTTAAACCATATCATGCTGAAGTTTACCATTAATGAATGGGATGTTGCAGATGCAACAGATAACAAATATTATAATGTATACATAAGACATTGGCATAATGAACATTCAGCAATCATGACAAAAACATCCTGAAATACAATATAATTTGTATTATCTAAATATACATGTATATATATATATATATATATATATATATATATATATATATATATATATATATATATATCCAGTCAGTTTCTTTATGTCAGCAAGACTAACTGAAGAAACTGCTTTACTTCAAGCACTAATTTAATATCTCATACCATTGTGAACAAATTATATTCTTTATTTTGTTTTTTCAGTTTGCTGGTTAGTAAGAAAGTGAAACCGACTGCACCATTAAACATGCACAAGAAATATACTAGTCATCACTTTCACAATGTGAAATTGTATTTCCCTTACTCTAAAATAGGTCAAGCAATAACATATATTACACCACCTTGTAGAAAAATATCACTTTATGATAAAATGTATGCTGCTTCAGCTAATACTGTTATTTATATGATTTCATTTTTAAATAACTCACTGTAGAGCAGTTTGGTTGGGATAACAAGAATTTAATGTGGTGCCATGCAAAGTGAACTGCAGTTCATACTATTTATAATAATAAAGCCAACGTAAAGAATTAGACTGTCAGTTTGTGGATTTCAAAAAGGCACAGTGTTTTAGATCTAGGAATTATAACTACAGTTTATTATTTTTATTAATTATTATTTTGTGCAGATTTTTGAATTGCATTTTTTCCAGTTAACTGAATACAAGAATAACCAATGTGTACTATTATACATAGTAATGGTTTGCAATGATACATTAAGTTGATTATAGCATCCCATATGAATCATTATTAGGACGTTTCTACAGATCCCCAGACCGGTGTTCTGATTAATTCAAGTTTTATTTTTTCTCTCGCTGTGTTTACAATGCCTAAGTCTCCAGCTGCTTCAACTGTCAAGCATCAAACATAATTTCAAATCTGTCCAACTGAATCAACCATTTGAATTAATACTGAGTTCGTGGGGTGATTCTCTTTCAACACAAAGCATGTGTGCTGTTGATAATGTGTAGTTTGTAAAGATCTAGGATTTCTATTTTTTAATTTATCTACAGTGATAATCTTAATAATATAATTGTTTCACAACATTTGAACAATTTAAGAACACAGGTTTCTTGAGAAACCAGAATATTTTCTCTACTGTCTTGAGGCTGCTTAGATTTCCTAATAATACCTATAGTGACACAGTGGGAAGTGTTAGGCACATTGGGAAGGAGAAATACAAAATATACCAAATGCAGGGTGAAGGAGAGCAGAGAGTAACAAAATATTAACAAAATATTAAAGAAGACAAACCGTACCCCCTAGGTCTTCTTCAAGCTCTCAGTACACTTATATGCTGTCCCTTTCTATAAACCACATAGCTAAGCTGCTTACTAGCACAAGTCACAGAATCAAATCCTTAGCCAGTTTTAGTTGTCAAGTTCAAAACCAGGGGTCATTACTTTAATCAGGTTCTCAAGTACTTTAAACACAAAATGCTCAAAAATGTATTCTTTACAATGATTCGGTATAAGGTTTTCTTCACTTTACACATGCTCCCCAGCTGCCGCCCTTATTTTTTTCCCCTGCATTAATTCACAGACACCAGTGTTTGTCTCAGGGTCCATTGTGGTGTCACCTGTCCTCTTAAAGAACAGCTGACCTTCTTGTAAAGCCTCCTGGGTTATATAAAGTAATGTTTATTGATGCATTTATTTAGATTATGAATTATTTGATATTATAAAAGAAGTGAGACGCCAACTTCCATTTTAGGGACCCCTCAGAATGCCTGATCCTTACAGCCCTAACTACTGACCAACCTGTTAAATCTGATCCCGGGCTGCAGGGATTTGTACACCCTTGAGAAACCAAGAAGGTGACATCCACAAATCCTCATAATAAGAAAACTGATCTCTATTACATGTTCCCACCCATAAACTCATTAGCACCATCTGTGATTATTAGGACCAAACAAGCAACAAACCCACCATGCACTGGCCACAAATTATTTCCTTGTAACAGGATTATTATACATGAAGAAAATGCATAAACAAATTTCCATAATAAGCAATATTGTTTTTGATTTAAACATGGAGATTAAATTTGATGATTGGATGATTGTCCAGCATGAAAAAACAAAACAAAACAGAAAACAGATTTGGCTGCTCCTTAAAGGGCAACAAACCAAATATTTTCATAAAACAAAGTGTATGTCTAGGTCCCTGGAGACATGTTGTGTGGTGGGAGGAAAGATTTATAAAAAAAAAATCAGCAGACTGAATATGAATGATTAATAAGCTTGATGTTTTTGAATATTCAAACAGTAAATTGAATTGCATCATCAGGTCTTGGCCTTAAGGTGGGCTGGCTGTGTCCAAGGTATCTGGATGGGTTTGATGAACCATTGAGATAACAGCCTGCTAAATCTCATGCAGAGCAATCAGCCAATCCCCCAGCCATGTCGTCAAGTAAGGCAAATCATATGTTCTTGACTGGATTTGATTAAAATGTACCCTTGCTACATTTCTCCAGTGTATCCCAGTTTTGATTATAGTTCTTAAAGTACAACTACAATTACTCTTACTAATGAGCTCATCGATTCTTTTTGGAAATATATGGACTTCAAACATGAAAACCCTAAAGCCAGATCCTTCAAGCTTTCAAGAAGATTCTCAGAAACAACTTCATATAAGTGCTTTAATATCGCACAGCATTAAAGAGCAAACATTATAAGTAGCTTGCTCAAGGAAGAAATATTTTTGGCAAAGAAAGTGCCAGTATGGGAATTTGTGGGTAGATGATTTACTAGCACTTAGTTCTGCCAAGCAACTTCAGACGTTAAGCATTGGTTTCCATCCTAGTAATATATGATCATTAAAAAAAGAAAAGAAAATTGAAATATTAAATTCATACTGTGCAGGTTATATTTCAGCAGTTTAATTGAAGCTCCTGCACTGTCACCCTACAGATATAGAATAAACACCCACAATTTAAATTGCTATTTTTTCTTCATAATTGACAGTTGTTTGCATAGCTGGGTAGCGAGATGAATAGCTCTCGAAGCTTTGTTTTGTTATATACTCTTGCTCATCACATATCAAACTGTACCATGCTGGGCTTATCAAATGAAAGATACTGCTGCGGTTTAGAAAATGTACTTTGTTGGAAAGAAAAGTGCCTGAAAGATCAAGTGCTTGTAAATAGTTTATTTATTCATGACAGATGTTAGTTAATTGCAGTATTTGAATACAGATTTCTACAGTGAACATAAATGCATCCTGTTTGAAGTTAAAACAAATGTCACTTTCCCATAGATATTCAAATGGTTCAATTAAACTTATATCAGATAATAATGAAAACTATTCTATTATTTTGTTGATGTCTTACATTTTACCTCAAGACTATATAACAGGTCTAAGTCAGGTAAAGAGGACATTAATACATGCTTAAAGCTGTTTAAGTCATTCTTGGCCATCACACTGGAGTCATGAAAGATTCCTTGAAGAATATATATTTTTTTTGTAATTTGTCCACACATTTCTAAATGTAGTAGCTGATAAGAACATAAGAAAGTTTAAAAACAAGAGGAGGCCATTCGACCCATCGTGCTCGTTTGGTGTCCATTAATAACTAAGTGATCCAAGGATCCTATCCAGTCTATTTTTAAAAGTTCCCAAATTCTCAGCTTCTACCACGTCGCTGGTGAGTTTATTCCAGTTTGTGACGACTCTCTGTGTGAAGAAGTGTCTCCTGTTTTCCGTCTTGAATGCCTTGAAGCCCAATTTCCATTTGTGTCCCCGGGTCCGTGTGTCCCTGCTGATCTGGAAAAGCTCCTCTGGTTTGATGTGGTCGATGCCCTTCATGATTTTGAAGACTTTAATCAAGTCCCCATGTAGTCTCCTCTGTTCCAGGGTGAAAAGGTTCAGTTCCCTCAGTCTCTCAGTAGGACATTGCCTTCAGACCTGGAATAAGTCTAGTTGCTCTCCTCTGAACTGCCTCTAGAGCAGCGATATCCTTCTTGAAGTGTGGAGCCCAGAACTGTCCACAGTATCCAGATGAGCTCTAACTAGTGCATTGTACAGTCTGAACATTACTGCCCTTATTCTCAGTTCTACACTTTTGACAATATACTGTACCCTAATATTGTGTTTGCCTTTTTTATTGCTTCCCCACATTGTTTGGATGAAGAAAGTGAGGAGTCCACAGAGACTCCTAGGTCTTTCTCATGCAATACGTCATCTAGTTCTGTTCCTCCCATAGTGTAATTATAGTGGACAGTTTTGTTACCTGCATGTAATATCTTGCACTTTTCCACATTGAATTTCATCTGCCAGGTGCTGGCCCATAACTGAATATTATCTAAGTCCCTTTGAATAGCCTGTGCTGCCGAGATTGTATCTGCTGATCCACCTATTTTAGTATCTGCAAATTTGACAAGTTTGCTAACTATCCCAGAGTCCAGATCATTAATATAGATTAGAATAAGCACAGGCCCTAATACTGATCCCTGTGGAACTCCACTAACAACCTCACTCCAGTTAGAAACAACTCCTCTAATCGACACCCTCTGTTTCCTATACAGCAACCAGTTCATAATCCATCTACTTACTTTACCCTGAATGCCTACAGCTTCCAATTTGAGGATCAGTCCTTGGTGTGGAACCTTATCAAAGACATGATATGCCTTGTCTAAACCCATGCTGACTATCTTCAAGAATATGGTTTTCATTAAAATGCTCCTCTATTTTCTGGCTAATCATTTTTTCAGGTAATACTGCTTGGTCTGTAATTTCCTGGCTCAGTTTGGTCCCCTTCTTGTGGATTGGTATGACATTTGCTGTCTTCCAGTCAGTTGGCACATCCCCTGTTCTAAGTGTCATTTGGAATATTTGAGTTAGCGTCCTATAAATAATTTCCATCATTTCTTTAAGTACTGTTAGAAATACACTCACCTAAAGGATTATTAGGAACACCATACTAATATTGTGTTTGACCCCCTTTCGCCTTCAGAACTGCCTTAATTCTACATGGCATTGATTCAACAAGGTGCTGAAAGCATTCTTTAGAAATGTTGGCCCATATTGATAGGATAGCATCTTGCAGTTGATGGAGATTTGTGGGATGCACATCCAGGGCACGAAGCTCCCGTTCCACCACATCCCAAAGATGCTCTATTGGGTTGAGATCTGGTGACTGTGGGGGCCAGTTTAGTACAGTGAACTCATTGTCATGTTCAAGAAACCAATTTGAAATGACTCGACCTTTGTGACATGGTGCATTATCCTGCTGGAAGTAGCCATCAGAGGATGGGTACATGGTGGTCATAAAGGGATGGACATGGTCAGAAACAATGCTCAGGTAGGCCGTGGCATTTAAACGATGCCCAATTGGCACTAAGGGGCCTAAAGTGTGCCAAGAAAACATCCCCCACACCATTACACCACCACCACCAGCCTGCACAGTGGTAACAAGGCATGATGGATCCATGTTCTCATTCTGTTTACGCCAAATTCTGACTCTACCATCTGAATGTCTCAACAGAAATCGAGACTCATCAGACCAGGCAACATTTTTCCAGTCTTCAACTGTCCAATTTTGGTGAGCTTGTGCAAATTGTAGCCTCTTTTTCCTATTTGTAGTGGAGATCAGTGGTACCCGGTGGGGTCTTCTGCTGTTGTAGCCCATCCGCCTCAAGGTTGTACGTGTTGTGGCTTCACAAATGCTTTGCTGCATACCTCGGTTGTAACGAGTGGTTATTTCAGTCAAAGTTGCTCTTCTATCAGCTTGAATCAGTCGGCCCATTCTCCTCTGACCTCTAGCATCAACAAGGCATTTTCGCCCACAGGACTGCCGCATACTGGATGTTTTTCCTTTTTCACACCATTCTTTGTAAACCCTAGAAATGGTTGTGCGTGAAAATCCCAGTAACTGAGCAGATTGTGAAATACTCAGACCGGCCCGTCTGGCACCAACAACCATGCCACGCTCAAAATTGCTTAAATCACCTTTCTATCCCATTCAGACATTCAGTTTGGAGTTCAGGAGATTGTCTTGACCAGGACCACACCCCTAAATGCATTGAAGCAACTGCCATGTGATTGGTTGGTTAGATAATTGCATTAATGAGAAATTGAACAGGTGTTCCTAATAATCCTTTAGGTGAGTGTATACCATCTGGCCCAGGTGATTTGTTTGTTTTTAATTCTGCTAGTCCCTTTAGTACCTCCTCCTTATTTATCCTGATCTCTCTTAGGGTTTGACTGGACTGGTTGTTAACCTGTGGCATGATAGTTGTGGGGGAAGGTGCCTTTAATGTTATTTTTCTGCAGCTATAATGATTCAGGGTTTTTCATATAAAGCGACTCCATTATAAGTGAGTAATTTTAACTGGGATTTATTTATTCATTCAACTCAGTTTTTGATGTTTATATTTAATCAAGTAGGTTAGTAATTTAAGCATAACCCTGAAAAGCTTTTTTGCTTCAGTTGATCATGCATAGCACAATCTCAGTCCAGCAGAATTGGCCCTTATGATGTGAGGTCAAGGCTGCTGGTTTCAGTTAACCTAAGGATGTCATTGTATGGGATTTCCAGTTGCAATTCATCAATTAATTGCAGAGAATCATCTTTTATCTTTTAATCTCTCTATTATGAAATATCTCATGTTGAATGATTCACACACCCTTCTCTGTTGTTTATAAAGCCTTCAAGTCTCAACCACAGAGAACATCTTTCAGAACAACAGTCATTCTGACTTGTTTGTCTATCAGAATGTTTGTCTATCAGTTAAATAACCCCCACCCAAAGGAAGAAAAGACTCAAAGAGCAACAAAAATTGGGTTTAAATTAAAACATACCAACTGGTAGATCTTCAGATTAGAGTTATATTATTCTTGTTTATTAGCAGATAATCATTCTTGAATTCATCCGTATTTTTTCAAAAATTGTAACCATGCATAGGAACCAAACATCTGCAGTACAACAAATGTTCACACCAAATCTTATTTACTCTTTCATTTTTTATGTGGTTTTCTTCTAGGTCTTTTTTAAGCTCTTGGGATGCATTCTATAGCTTTTTCCATCTATGGTATGTTCTTCTTGCAATGTGTTCAGCCCATTTAATATTTGCACTCTTTCAATGTCACATACTTGTTTTTCTGTCTCTTCTTGTTATTTCAAGCATATATCTTTTCATGCTTCTTTCTGTGGTTTCCAGTTTCTGGATCGTTTTTGTGTTTAGTGACCAGGATTCACAGCCATAAGTGAGCACTGGAAGTATGCATTGATCAAATATTTTTCTATTCAGGGATTTGGGTAGATTTCCTTTCAATAGTGTGTGTGGTTTCTTCAAAGTGTACTCCATCCCATGTTCCCTCTTCTTTCAATATCTTTAATAAAAACACCATCCAGCCTTAATTGTCTGTCCAAGGCAGACATAACTTTTGACTAACTCAGGTATCTTTTGATCTACCAAAATATTCTTAGTTGTTGAACATGACTGGTCTTACTCAAATTTATTTAGATTCCAGTATTCTTACTTGCATTCAAGAATTGGTTAATTTGAAGCTGCGGGTCTTCAGGTGTTTTCAGGTGTTTTAACAAAGATGATATAAATTGTAGATTGTATAAGTGATCTCCATTTATCTTGATTCCTCTTCTTCCCAGTCAAAAGTCTCGAACACTTCTTCCAACTTGTTTGTGTCAGGTTAACGTTTTACCCTATGGAGCACAACTTGTCCAGTATATCACTTATGAATCAGTGACTTCAGCTTCCAGAGTGCATTAATTGAAATGTATTTAAACCTACAAGTAACCTCCCTTATTTTCTGTATGTTTGAAATCCCCAGCCTCCACCTGGATCATGTCCTGGTCTAACAGCGGTGGCAGCTACTCTGCTCCACTGCCCAGGGCTTGCTGCTAGGCAGGCATGCTAGGTTACATTGCTTCCCCTATTGGGCAGGGGTACCTCAAAGAGTGAGGCCAAAGGCCATACTATTGACTATTGTATGAAATATTTTATTAACTAATAAGAAAAAATATTCTCCTTCCTGAATTTTATTGGAATGGCTTGACCAGACACTAGAGGGTGTTTTTAAGTGAAAATCTGGCTAGTCAAGTATTTGACAGTGTTTAATATATCTTAGAGAATATAAAGCAGGTGAACAGTTTATGAATAATACAAACAGTTATGGAGGCCTGTTTGAACTGAGAGAATTTGTTTTCAGTGCACGTTGATAAAAAAAATATATAAAGAAAGAATATTCTTATAATAATAAACGTATCCATAATGAATATAGCAGAGGTCATTTATGATAAATTGTGCTAGTGTAAGCTTTACATCATGCCATATAACTTCAATGAGTCTTTATATATTGAATATCACAATAAAGGTGATATTTGATGGTTCAGCATGTGACTTTTCAAACAGCATTTCCATTTTTTTTCTAACAAGGATGAGAGGCATACTGCTGTTGAGTTTTGCTTGACATGACTTTAAATTCACTGCATATGCCTAACAGGGTAATGCAATTCACTGTACAGATTTATGTTTCACATTATGTGTTTAGCATAGGTGATTATATTGTTTATGGAATTAACTGCTTTAAGCAAAAAAAGAGAAGGAATTTAGAAAGTCAGTCAGATTGTTACGCAAATTATCTTTCTTTTACTCTTTAATATGAGGGCAGCCTTCATGACTGCATTGCAAATGCCAAATTAAATGAACGGTTACTGATCTTTCCACAAATATTTATGTGATAAACAGTTCTCTTACCTTATCAGTTGGATGTGGGAAATCAAAGGCTGAAAATTAAACCCATAGTTCTTGAGCTAATTTTCTACTATTCAACACTTCAGCACAAACAGTCTGGGAAAAAATATTCAGGCTGAAAATTAGATTCTATTATATCTGATAACTGCCATTCAAATCCAGTTCAGGTCTTCAGTGAAATAAAGTGTAATTATGTCTATATTCATACCTAAGGGTATTATTTGCCAAGACAGAGCATCTCAACACATGTTAAGATAGACTCAGTAATTAATGTCAAGAGCTGCTGAGATCTTAGATGTTTCTCTTGTAGTGTATAATGACAAAACACATTATAAATATCTAGCATTGCTTAAGTTGCATCATATGGCAGGTTCGTTACCTGTATGAATGAGCGAGGTATATAATTATGTTTTATAATAGTAACAATTGATTATTTACTGTTAGCATCAGTGGATGTGTAATGCTTAAGGTACAGTACATGGTTATAAATAAACCACATAGTTGCATGCATCACAACTTCACAGTCAAAACACTTTATTCATTAAAAATAAGTGCTTTTGGGAAGTGTGTAGCTTGATGAGTACCCTGAAATTTACCCCAGTAAAGTAAGTGAAGAGAAGTAACCCAGTTGTAATCATTAATTGTGTATGCACCTTACATGGATGACCATTAAACAATGATCACATTGGCTCATCTCACTTGACTCTGAATAAGAAACTATGATCATTACACTCAGTCATGTGTGGTGGGTATATGTCTCACAGAGAGGCTTGTCTCACAGAACATACTCAGCTCAGGTAACAACTACAGTGTCAGGTTTCTTTCAGACTATTTATAAACAACTCCTACATTTCAACTCCTCAAATCAAATGTTATTCATGATACTGTATACTGTGAATGATAAACAGGCAATACATAACATATTCAAGAATTTCAGCACAGATAGCGATTTTATTACCCATCTCCTGTGGGATTGCCTTGTTTAGAGTTCCCCGAGTGTTTCCTCTGTCAAGTCTAATATGATGAATGAGCTGGTAAGGGTCAGGTTTTATATTTGACCTGGCTCCTCAGGCACTAATTGTTACAGATTGTTGTCATACAATCTGGGACCTCGAGTAGCTAATTCATGTTAAAATAAAGCCTTTGGAGAAATATGGGAAGTGTAATTAAATTCTAGGGGTGAATTGCTCATTTGCTATGGAGTTGTGTTACCATGTACAGAAGAGATCATATTTAGTACTGCTGATCCAAATTTCTGGAAATCTTATTATGATACAAATCCAGATGATAGCTCCTATCACTAGTATCTGAAAATTAGTCTATAAACTGTTTAATTGAAGGCGCAGACACAGATTTGTATCCCCAGCTTTTTGTTTTTAAATTTATTTAAAACAGATCTTTCTGTAGGGTTGGCTGTACACTGGCAGTCAGAATTATGGGGCCACCTAGACAATCTGAGTTAAATTTAAAGGATTTAAATATGTATCAGCTATTGATTTATATTAAATCTTAAATCATCTCAGAAAATACAATGCAGGATATGATCTTCTGTCATTGTACTGTGTACAGGTTACTTGTTAATAAATGTTCTAGTACAGTATCGTCTATAGTTACTATATACATTGATTAATGGTTTAAATTACTACCATAGACCAATAATGTCCAGGGAGTGACAGTCAACTCCTGGAGTTCCAATGAGGAATATTTTTAACCCACGTTGATTATATGTAGTCAAACAAATCAAAAGAAAACATTTGGATGATGGGAGAGATTATCCCTTGTTTTTCTATTTGCCTAAAAAAAAAACTTAGATCAGTGGCTCTCAACCCTGGCCCTGGGGACCCCCTACCCTGCTGGTTTTTGTTCCAACCGAGATCTCAATTACTTAATTGAACCCTTAATTTAAGTTTAAATTATGTAACTGATAAAGCGTTGGTTCCAAGATAAGTTCTTTATACAATTTTATACTTAACTTAAAACCCCCACTGTCTAAAATAATTAAAAGGCTCTGATTTAGGAAATTATTAGGTAAAGAACCACACAGCTGGTGCCCCCAACCCTCCCCCCCGTCTCACACGTCTGCATTTCACTTTTCACTTTTATTTAGCCATGTATATTGGTAATAACAGAAACTTTGCAGGTTGTATTCTTTCAACCTATTCTTAATCGATCTACTCACTCAAATTGCGGATGAGCATGAATCAACGTAATTACAGAAGATACAATAACGCCCTCTTTCCATTTCATACCAGTTTACCAGTTATTTAATATATATATATATATATTGCTACTTTGTTATAAAAATGTGTAGTTCTGCAGTTGCTGACTTTTTAAAACTGACAAAGTATAAACACATCTTCACAGGTGACACCCAATCGAGGGAAGTGTAATTATGATTGGTCCCTACCTCTGAACTCCAGATGTTTGGTCATGGGCTCTCTGTCTCCAGCTGCAATGTTGTCTCCACTCTCTACCTCAGATGAAGTGGCACTTGCTCAGTCATCGATCTTATTTTTTTGTTAATGCGTTTCCAAAATATTGTAGCAGAGATCACTGTCGAGCTCGATTCTCACTCCTTGCCATTTTGGACCTGCACGTTATTTGTATGTTTTTATTTTACCGTAATTTTCACCTCACATAAGCTGTTGTGCATTTCGCTCTGAAATTCCGACACAACTATCCCCTCCAATTCTGATTGACCAGGACCGGATATGGCGGAAAACTTTTTTTGTGCACGAACAGCTTTTTATTCTATATTTATATATAGATATACATCTATTGCAGTTTTCAAAGAACCTAAAAAAACCAGCAATGGCAAAACATTATGGATGACAGAAGACTGACAGTGGCGTTACCATTATTCAATCATGCTTTGAAACATTCTGGGGAAAAAACATGAATACAAAATATGCAGTATTTATGTCAGCATAGTAAAGTAAAATTAACATTAGTCAGTAGGGGAAGCACCAGGTGTGCTAGGGTAAGCTGCAATAAATTCAGTATTGCAGCCAGTAGATAAACTCATCCTTCAGCTTCAGACTGACAATTAGCCTCTTATACAACATCAAAAGTTAGTTCTTCACAACCTTCTTTTAAGGGTCTCTAAACTATTGCTTTGATGTAAGGCCATGGTTGGCTTTTAAACAGAGAATCACCCTAGCTTTAGAGCACCTCAACATGTAATACATGTAATTCCTTCAAAGACCACACTTTACTGTTATTCATGGACACTGATACTGAATAATCTATTTTATTTTTTGTTAGTTTATTTACATTTTTGTTTTAATTGTTCTAGTTATTTGTTTAATCACAAATCTAAAAAAACAACAATACCATTATTAAGTTTGGGGAATGGATTTACAGAAGCAACTGTAATTTTAAGTGCAGTTTTGTAACTCTTTAACGTCACATAGAATATGTTTTTAAGTATCTGTAGTGCCAAGATTCATAAGTAGTTTTCCACTGAAATCCTTCCCGCTTTAGCACACAATCCAGCCATATCTGAACCAACATCATGATCGACAAAGGTCAGTGATGTCACTTGCAGATGACAATGTTAAAACCAAACTGTTGGTACATCACTGAGTGAAATCAATAGTGACCAAATGTCAGTGACAGAAAGTTGGCATATGGTTTACTACAGCAAAAACACATGAAAGGAAGACTGATATATTGCATGAAAGTCAGTTTTATTGACTAACTGCCTGTCCAATACAGAGAAATGTAAAACACTTAAGTATACATGGACATCTTCTGTCAAATTACATATTCAAGTTCAAAGACCTTCTGTTTGCATGCTGCATGTTGTTTTTTCCTGTTTTTTTTTTTTTTCAAAAGCTATTTCTAATCCCCAAATGCCCTCTAACTAGATTTAGGAAAGGTAGATTATGAAACACATATTGCAGACCTTGTAATGTCTGCATGTACAATATCCTAATTTTTAATTAGAGGAGAAGTGTCAATGCTGCTGCTTTCTTCATATGCTGACTTTTCCCCCAAAGTAATAATTTAATAGATCCCAAGTGTTTTTTATTTATTTATTTTGATTACATGAGTGTTTGTAATGCATTTCAGTTATATTTAGCTTGTATTTTAATTACCCAAATGCTGATACTCATTATTTGTCACCTAATTGTTCTATTTCTAACATTTCATAGGAATTTCAGACTCTGTCTAGGATTATATCTGTACATACACACAACCACAGAACGGGGGGGTTATTACTCCAGAGATCAGCATCTCATAACACCTCTTGATTCTTTGCAAATGTTCTGTAGACATTTTTTGCAGCCAACAAACAACTTCCTTCTGCTTTCAGGCTTGATTTAATAAAATTCAATCTTATTTTGTCTGTATATTTATCTATCAATATATTGATTTTGTCTTGTAGGTTAAGTACCAGTTTGTAAATGTCACAGACACAGATAAAGATTGTACAAAGAGTAAAAAGCATGAGAATATGGGACATTGTCGTGAGTAAATATATAAATAATACATCATATAGCCTCACTCATTCACAAGCCATTATGGTTACTATTGTTCAATAGTAGAGCTGTGTAATGAAGCTGGTTTAGCTTTATTTCAGTTGTCTACCAGTGACACAGAAAGTGTCCTGATTGATTACTGCTGAATGCCCACTATAAAAAATACCATTGCACGTTTTGGTTGAGCTGCTGTATTTTCCCCGTTGTTTAAGATTTTATTTTAAACACCTGATTGTTAAAATAATAGTCACCCCTTGCCAGGGTGTGTGTGTGTTTATTTGTTATATTGTCATAGTCATTGTGTCTCTTATGGGTTATTATTAGTAGGACAATAAGTAAATAATGTTTTTTGTTCACATTCACCAAAATTGGATCACCTGATGCTGTGGCTCATAACCAATACTATCCCTTATCATTGCCTTGTGTCTATTTGTAACTAACCCTCTTATAGTGGTACTCTAGGGGATATGGTAGGCATGCTACTTCACTGCAAGAATTTACACTAACAAGAAAAGAGAATAATTTATTTACAGTAAAAAAAAAAACCAAGGTAATATATTATATCTCTGCCAAATTATTTGGGCTATGATAAATAAATAAAGATCATTTCCAATCCCACTACGATTGCCAAAATAGCCCTGTGAGATCTTTAAAGGACACTGTAGAATTAATAATTAAAATCAGAAGGGCTGTAATACCATTAGTATTACTTTTACCATTTTGCATTAAGAAAAAATATGAATTAAACATAACTTGATAACTTCCTGAAGTCTTGCAATAGGTTCATCCACTTCTTGGCATGTATACTAATACTCCTCCTGTTACTTTTTGGAATCCATCCATCAGGAATGTTGATTCTGTGCTTCCTTAACCATGCGGACATACACTTGGAACAGTGCTTTCCATTTTTATCCTGCCAATTTTCTTGTTTTTTTTTGCTGGTATGATTATTTTTTTACTAATATTTCCACACTTTGGAATCCAACCAAACTTCAGTTTGATCAGAGATGGATATCTCCCCAAAGTGCACTGAAGCAGCCTCTGTGATACTCTTGTTCTGAGTGTCAAGCAGATCACTGTGGCGTCAGTCCAACAACCTAAAAAACCTCTATATTGATTTAGGATAATTACTTCATATCCTTTATGTTGCCACTTCTTGGGAGATGTCTGTGTGGAACCCTTCTGTGGACACTAGATTATTACAGCCGAGATTAGTTCAGGTGTTCTTGGAGATTTGTATCTGATGTCAGACTTTCTTGAGGATCCCCCATAGTGCTTTTTCGGTTTGAGTCATCCTCCTGGACAACTTTGCTGACCATGTGTTTGTGGAAAACATTTTGCTTCCTCCTCCTTTGACTTTGTTATAATGGATGCCATGGTCAAAACAGGGATATTCATTTTCTTGCTTTATTCTCCATGATGATTGATAGTACTGACTGGATTACTTCAATGTGCACCGTTGCTTTATACCCAACGGCAATCAAGCTGACTGCCAAAAGCTTCTATTAACTTTAAAGGAATGTTCAGTTACATTAACAGATTTTGTTTTCAACATATCGTTGCCAGTGGGGATTATCATTAAGGAGGTTTGAAAATGTGTGAATCTTTTATATTAAGATATGTACAATTATTTCTGAGAGATGTGTACTATGTACAGATATTATCTAATTTGACAGTAAACTACCACGAAAGTCCACGATGGCATATATTTTGTTTATATGAAGGTAACCAAAACTCAGCTCTCTGGTCTGTAATTAAAATTCCTTTCATTAAACTTCATAAGTTTAATAGCATTCTGTGCAAGAGTAAGAAACCACTGTGAATGCAAATGTCACTCCGCCTGGTTAAATTGAATTATTCTGTCAAATTTGCACAAAATGTATTCCAGTTATATTGCAAGATAACAGAAGGATTAAAAAGCAAAACATACTGCCAGAATCATTTATTTTGATACTGCACATAAAATGTTTAAAACTATATATAAACTTGCAATGTTAAGTTCTATTGCATGTAATAGTTAATGAAAGAGGATAACATGAAAATATAGTTAGTGAAAAAAGTGCATTTAAAAAATGTAAATGTATCTGTACGATGTATATATATATACATCAAATAGATGTGGCATTTAACACAAAGTAGTAGGCAGACATTGACTCAGTAGAACTTGACTCCTAAAGTAGGAGGTATGCATTGATTGATATTACAGGCATTATTACTGTAGCTTGTTTAAAAGTGGGTGGATCTATTGTATACATTGTCAAATATACATAAGGACAACAGCAACCTATTATGCATATATTCTAAAAGATAATTATTTTCTTGTCAAATATTATATCAAAAATCTTAAATCTCCACCTAAGAAATCACAAATTATATTGTTCAGTGAAGCTTTGAAGAACTGATATACATTATATATATATATATATATATTCTACATTATTATATTATATTGATTTGACGTGTTTATTTATTAAAAGAGAAGTTCTTTCTGAAAAGAAACTGCCATACATCAGCAGACAGCCGCAAAGTTTTTCTTAGCTGTTAGTTGAATGTGGTTATTAAAAACAGGAGACATAAATAAATACATACAAGTTCCAGATGAATGGTTATTCAAATGTCAGAATCAAGCAGTTTTTATTTTTATTTTTTTCTACCTTATTCAGTCTTCAGGATCTACAGTTAAGCCCCATATACTGAGATTATGAGTCCTGACAATTATGAAGGATATTTACAACAATTGCAAACCTACTGAGGTGAGATTTTCAAAGCTTCACTGAACAGTGTAATTTGTGTTTTCTTAGGTGGAGATTTAAGACTTTTGATATGATATTTGACATGGAAATAATTATCTTTTACATTATATGCATTATAGGTTGCTGTTGTCCTTATTTAAAATTGATATTGAATTGATATTGATACTGAAAACAAAAATCTCATAAATGTTTTGCAGGGATATTTGGCATTTATTTTTCTGTAGCAATAATGTACCTGGAAATAAATCTGGCAAGTATTTTATCCCATATTGAATGCAGACAGTAAAGCGCAGGAAGCAGTAAATTGTGAACTGCTGCATTACCTGAAAGATGTATGTCATCATCTTTCACAGAATGTACCATAGATGTGGAGATTAAATTGCCTTTAGCATTTTCTCTCCCTTCTACATTTAGGAACTTGAAAGATTCATATCAGAACACACTATTTTACAGTACTGTTATTGTATAATGTTCTGGCAGAATGTGTTATGCACTGAAAGGTATGCATCGAAAAATGTATAAAAATGACAACATCCATTAGCAAGACATCTTCACAATGACTATGTCAGTTTTTCCAAAGTTGTAGATGACCCACTGACCCACTCCACTCTGAGGTCTCTCCCTACAATAGTGCTGTGTGCTTAGCTTGGATAGCAAACTCCGAAGATACTGAAGTTAGTATGTCATGCGCATAAGACAGAAATCTTGATACGATAAATAATTAAAACCAAGAATTGATAACATGATGACAAGGGAAGACGACAACACACACACATATATATATATATATATATATATATATATATATATATATATATATATATATATATTAAAAACCCTCCTACAATGAAGTTGGAATTGTATGCAACTTGTAAACTTACATATATAATATTAAATATTCTAATAGCATGCTTGGTGCTATTCATTACTGTTCTTATCTTATCATTTAACATTACATCAGATATGGGGCAGCAATTATCTGACATTGCTGGAAATATTACTCTACTTTAATTAATCAAACAGATAGTAGTTTGATAGAGTGTATTGGTACAGAAACTGAATCTTTTGAATCTACTCCAAAATGCTCAGTCAGTAAGGATGACTTCAATTCATATTTTACTGAGCATATACTATTACAAAATCAAATGTAACTGTCTAGAAAACCCCTGTTTCTAATATATCAAGCATTTAAAAAACAACAACAACAATAATAATAATAATAATAATAATAATAATAATAATAATAATAATAATAATAAAATAAAGAATTATAATAATATAATAATAACAATTATGATAATAATATTAATATATTTCTTCAAACCAGTTTTCAATCAAAATTAACATTTAATGTATTTAGATTACATGTAAGTTATACATTTTGCTTTGAAATGAACTCAGTAACCTGGAATCTATTAATCTTCTCTTAGGCTGAATCATTTTACTGATTTGAATATGCTTTCCCAGCCTACACAACATGAGTGCCACACAGTTGCTATACATGTTATACAAGTCTTATTGAAAGCAGGGTGCAACAGACATTTCCAGGTTGCATTTACACAAACAACTAGTCATTAATTGGCAATATGTGGATCTTGGCATTAGCTATCTGGAATTACGCTGAAATGTTCTCATACAAATAATACAATTGCCTTTATCTTATGTAGTTACATGCTCACCCTGCATATTTATGATCTGTTTTCAAGTTCAGGATGTTATAACTCAATATTCTTTCTGTAAAACAGTTTCACATATAAAGACTGATCAAGCAAATACATGTTCAGTATGGCACTACACATAACAGATACAGGAGGTGCCTGGAAAAGGTCTGCCTTCAGCATAGAAAGCAATAGAACCAGCAAACATGTTGGCAAGCACATTTTTAAATCTGCTCTTTTGAATCCCTTCTATTAAGGACTAAGAAGGGGGATTCTCTCTGGATTAGCATGAGGAAGACAGCCATTCGCTCCCTCCTGGTTTATGAGGAAAACATGATTGCTAGGAGGAATATCCCACAGTTGACAGTGTTATACCAGTGAAAAGACTGTCAGAAGGGAAATTCACTGTAAGTGCATGCAGATATTGAAATAAATGGAATGTAAATAGCTAGTCCCTGAGATTGACATTTGGAAAAAAGTAGAAAAGCATTTCCCAGTTTAAAACAAAATTGTTTTATGATTTGTGTTCCTGGTAATAATTATACATATTGGATAATACAAAATACAACAAAACATGATTTATTTAACACTGGCTTTACTGGGCATATATGCTGTTACTGTACATGCTAATGCACCTACTAGTAATCAAATGTAGTAATTTAGATGAATGAAGTAAGGCAAAGGGATGATTGTTAATTATCATTCAATTGGTAGTTTATGAGGATCTATAGCGGCCTCTTGGTGTTGGAGGCCTGCAATTCAGTTTCAAGAACCAAGTCATATAAACATTCATATATAATATTATTTATTCTAAGAGCATACTTGGAGCTATTCATTACTGTTTCTAGTATAGATCAGAAGACAGAATAGAATGCAGAAAATGAAGGTCTGAGATTGACAGAGATGTTTGATAGTATACCTGTAGTTACTGACAAGTCTATAGATGGAAAAAATCAGTATGTTTTGCACATTTAGTTTGTTCTCCGAGGACCGTTGAATACTTCTGAACTTAAAGTAGCCTATTTTTTAGGTGATACAGTTAATCTCCAATCTGCAATTACATGTCAATGTTGTAAACTGTTTAAACACATTTTAAGTTAATTTGAATAATGTGAATAGATTTGTTTCCGATAATGCCAGCTACATGATCAAGGTACACGATGACATTCCTCTAGGTTTACTCCCAAATTCAATACATTTGACTTGTTATGCCCAGAGCCCTTACCAGCAATATCTGGGCAAATTCTTTTCTGAAAGCAAACAAGCCGGTTGCAGCCATATTATATTAGTTCCCAATCAGAGAACTCCTGAAAAAAATGTAAGGCCCCACACATACTATATTCCTGTTAGGGTGGGGAGAGGGGTCAAAGGCACACTGCACAGCTCGCAGGCGGGGGGGCATACAATTTAAAAGAACGATGTGTCACTTAGAAAAAAAAAGTGTAACAGATGTGTGCTTCAGTTTTGTTTGAGAAAGTAGTTGCAAACCAATTGCAAGCCTTTTTAATTAAAAATCATATTTATGAGAAATTTCAATCAGGCTTCCGCTCCAGCCACAGTACAGAAACGGCTAAAAGTATTTAACGACATGTTTCAGTCCTCCGACTCAGGGCACACCACTGTCATTGTTTTAGACTTAAGTGCGGCTTTTGACACAATTGACCACCAAAACTTGATACACCACTTAGAAAACTGAAACAGGGCTCAGTCCTCGGACCTATACTTTTTTCATTGTACATGCTCCCTTTAGGTGATATCACTCGATGACATAATATTAACTTTCACAGTTACGCAGACGACACACAAATCTGTCAGTAAATCCTAACAATATCATATACCTAGAAAAACTAATCTGCTGCTTGTCCGAGATTAAAACATGGATGACAAGTAATTTTCTTATGCTTAATTCTGACAAAACAGAAGTCCTAATTTTAGGGGACAAAAACCTAACTGACACTGATAAAACTGAATAATGATAACTTTAATTTCTCCCCTAAGGAGATGGCACGAAACCTGGGTGTCATCTGTGATCATAATCTATCCTTTGAATCACAAGTTCAAAATGTGTCGAGATCTTCCTTCCTCCAGCTTAGAAACATTGCTAGACTGAGACAATTACTCTCGTTACAGGAAACTGAGAAATTGATACATGCTTTTGTTACATCTAGATTGGATTACTGTAATGCCATTCTGTCAGGCAGCACAACAGAGCTATTTCTGCACTCCAAAATGCTGCTGCAAGAATTCTAACTAAAACAAAAAACATGAACATATCACTCCAGTATTGGCTTCTCTTCACTGGCTGCCCGTGCGCTACAGGATAGATTTTAAAGTTCTCTTACTAGCATTTAAAGCACTAAAGGGACTGGCACCTCCCTACTTATAAGATGTCCTTATTGAATACACTCCAGGTTGGCCATTGAGATCCCAAGAAGCTGGTTACATAGCGGTCCCTAAAATACACAAGAAAACCGCAGGTGGTAGAGCATTCAGCTATAGGGCCCCGAAACTGTGGAACGATCTTCCAGCCAATGTAAGAGATGCCCCCTCTGTCTTAGCCTTTAAATCACGGCTGAAGACTCATCTGTTTAGTCTCTGTTTTTCTAGCCCATAGTGCCGCCGGTGTGCCATGGACATGCAGTGCACAACTGTCTTTGGAAATGTCCTGCACTGCATGACCAGTATCTGAGCTGTCCTTTTGTCTTCCAGCAACGGCCCCCTCTTAGGGTCCGACGAGGCACCTCATCCCCCACCGTGGGAGTCTGACGAGGCACAACCCTCCTCCGGGGCACCCCACCATGGAGGGACAACGGGGCATCCACACCCAAGGTCTGATGAGCCACTGCCACCCAAAGACTGTTGAGGTCCAACCTCCCCACCCCCGATGGCCGGCGAGCGGCCTCCTCCAGAGGGAAGACCACAGCCAGCAGCACCGATCAAGAACTTTCTGATCTCCTTGCTGCTGTAACAACTATACTGCCTGGAGGGGAGGCAACCATTAGGCCTAGGCCCTAAGCCGTGGACCCCCAGAGATTCATTTTCTCCTACATGTCATCCATAGGAGTTTTTTTGTTTTTCTCTCCTCCATGCCTAAATGGTTTATTTATTTAAATGTTCATTTACTGTATATTAGATCATGTAAACTGTTTAAAGGTCTATTTTTATTTTACTTTATTGTATTTATGCATTTTATTTTCCTGTACATTTGCTGTATGTTTACCAGTCTGTAAAATGCTTTGTGGCTACCCTGCGAAGGGCTCTATACAAATAAAAATTGAGTGATTGATTGATTGTTTATGGATATACCATGCCAAGCACTTTAAGTTCGCTATTCATTAAAAATACCTTAAATGGAAGCCTTATACCCGATCATATTACCAAAATGTTGGAGCCCAAAAAGCATTCCGTCAATTGTGGTAAGCTGAATTTATATGACTATGGATAAAATGCCAAAATACCAAAGTATCCGTTTAATGACTACACATGTTGTTATAGGCTATTCTAATGCCACCGACTTGTCATTATATCAGAATGTACAACCGCACACCTGCGCACCTCGCAACCCCCCTCCAACATTCACACCAGCTTAAATATCAGATATCGCAATGTTTGGGAGTGATATGCTATTTTTATTATTGCCCAACCCCAATTAGGCATGCTCTATGATTTACAGAGAACTCAAGGTTCCCAAAATGTGATCTTCCCTACCTGTATCTCAGACTGTTGAGGTTGCTATGATGCTATAGAAACCAACTGGTTTCGGACCACAGCTCAATCACACAGCAACGGCATCGTTGCACTCAACCACCCTGGGAGTGTGCGAACGTCTTGGGTGGCAATCATAACATTTACTAAGATACTTCTAACTCTAATATAGGTCTGCGAATTCATGGCCTCCTCTAGGGAGTGGTAGCTGCATTTGGATGTTGCCAAATGGCCAGTGGACAAGGGCCCCCTGGGGCCAAAGCCACAAGATTTTATAAAATAATTGCAACACACTGTTAATGAACATCACATCACATTAGTTGTCCTGACAGAAACAATGTACTGCAGTAAGATGTGAGATTGCAAACATTGCACATCCTTCATCAAACTTAAAGAGACAACAAGGACTGATGCATGTGCTTTGTCGTCAGTCCCAAGCACTGAATTTGGTATTTCAGTAATATTATGAAACATCCAACTGATGCAGTCTTTTTGTTTTCTTGTGTTTTTAAATGCCAGTGAATTTAATTTAAGCTTCATCTACAAACTCATTAATTATAGAATGATCATAATTGTCCCCATTATTAAGGGCTATTTTATAATTAGCTAGTGGTTGATGTGTTCATCACTTAATCATTTTTATACCAATTTCATTAGATTGATATCATTAAGTATCAGACTGAATTTCATGTTAGTCATATTGCTGTAATTAACCCATATTTGTCCCTGGACAATGGCCTATCCAAAGCCTATCAGGGCTGATTAAAAAATATTCTCCTAACCACAACTCACCTATTTATTTCCACATATAACTCACAGAATCAATTATTATGAACTGATCCTGAAAAATTGTGTAATAGAAACACACATTAATTATAATTGTGCTGTACACAGGTTAAATAAAAACGGGATACAATTTAAGGGGAATTGAATTCTACAGGAAGTCAATGGAGTAGTCAAACACTACCATGCCGGTTTTGCAAAGTGCATGTTCAGCTTAGTAGAACAGCAATGCTATATCTAATTTTAGCTGTAGTTAATCTGCAGTATGGAAACCTTTGTTAATGACAGTTCTGGAAAATCCATTAAAACTGCTATACATTTCTTCAAACATATACTTTAAGACTACTTTCAAAGCAGCTGATTATGTATAAATTAGATAGTAAATGGTTCCAGGATGAGTATTTTCTCCTTCATATGGTCTCAAGAGGATATAAAGAAAATTTTTACCATAAAGGGCAAAAAAAAAAAAACAAATTATTGCATTCCCAGACAAGGTGTTAAATCGGTTGGTTGTAATTAGTTAAAATTATTAGATGAGAGTGACAAACTAAGAAGGCAGAGTGGGTGAAACTCCTCCACATCCTTCAACTAGTATAGATGACAGCGTCCTTCTTCATTCCTTCAGTTCTTTAAATATTAACACACAACATAACACCATGCTCCATTTCAAGCTAAATACATCTACAATTCCCACAAAAGAATGTAATGCTCTTTCTGACATGCCCAACATTCAAACATTCTTTATTTATTTTGAAATATCAATCTATTTGCATTGAGTAGTTAATGGTTAAGCATTTCTGTCACTCAAACAATGCTTCAATCCCTAAAATGTTACCATTTTAAATCATTAATCTATTTCAAGATGCAGTTCCTACGAAACGTTAAATTGGCTTCAGTAGCTGTTGGAAACGCTGAACAGCATGGTTAGGTGGGAATACAGCACTAATTCAGACATATGCCTTCAGAAATCTGGATGGAATTTTCCACTGAAGTGAGGAAATACTTGTGAATTAACTTTAAGACAGTTAATCATTGCCCAAAACTACTGTAACAAACAGTTTATATATATATATATATATATATATATACATATTTTATTTTTTCCTAAAGACTGCAGTACAAGGGTTTATTCCGTAGTGGAAAAAATACAATACTGACTAGAATGGAATAGTGTGGGTGACTGCATTTTGGCATAGATCCCGAAATGTGTATATATATATACACTCACCTAAAGGATTATTAGGAACACCATACTAATATTGTGTTTGACCCCCTTTCGCCTTCAGAACTGCCTTAATTCTACGTGGCATTGATTCAACAAGGTGCTGAAAGCATTCTTTAGAAATGTTGGCCCATATTGATAGGATAGCATCTTGCAGTTGATGGAGATTTGTGGGATGCACATCCAGGGCACGAAGCTCCCGTTCTACCACATCCCAAAGATGCTCTATTGGGTTGAGATCTGGTGACTGTGGGGGCCAGTTTAGTACAGTGAACTCATTGTCATGTTCAAGAAACCAATTTGAAATGATTCGACCTTTGTGACATGGTGCATTATCCTGCTGGAAGTAGCCATCAGAGGATGGGTACATGGTGGTCATAAAGGGATGGACATGGTCAGAAACAATGCTCAGGTAGGCCGTGGCATTTAAACGATGCCCAATTGGCACTAAGGGGCCTAAAGTGTGCCAAGAAAACATCCCCCACACCATTACACCACCACCACCAGCCTGCACAGTGGTAACAAGGCATGATGGATCCATGTTCTCATTCTGTTTACGCCAAATTCTGACTCTACCATCTGAATGTCTCAACAGAAATCGAGACTCATCAGACCAGGCAACATTTTTCCAGTCTTCAACTGTCCAATTTTGGTGAGCTTGTGCAAATTGTAGCCTCTTTTTCCTATTTGTAGTGGAGTTGAGTGGTACCCGGTGGGGTCTTCTGCTGTTGTAGCCCATCTGTCTCAAGGTTGTACATGTTGTGGCTTCACAAATGCTTTGCTGCATACCTCGGTTGTAACGAGTGGTTATTTCAGTCAAAGTTGCTCTTCTATCAGCTTGAATCAGTCGGCCCATTCTCCTCTGACCTCTAGCATCTAGCATTTCATATTGGAGTTTGCTCCCCCCAGTTACATGGAAACTAGTTTGGATTATCAATAAGACACCAACTCATTTTATTTAGTACTGAGAGAGAGCAATGTTGCATTATTACTTGACCTAAGCCAGATGGCAGCTTGACTTTCATATCTAAAATCAGCTGTGTAACTTTACAAATCTGCATATTTCAACCATCGTATTATACTGTATATTGATGAAAAAGTTTATACTTCAAAGTAATGCCTAAATCAAAGAAAATCTGAATCCATGAATAAATAAATAAATACCATTCTCTCTGGGTATAATTTCATGAATCTATATGTGAATGGTTCATTTGCATTCACAATAAATATCACTGGCAAACCATTTCACTCAATCATAACTCAGACCAATATGTAACCCTGCCGTGATCACTGAACTTTATTGTATTGCAGAATTTAGTTAAATTATTCAGCATACCGCTGGGTAAACAATCTAAATGTTACCGTAAGACTGTTCCTATCATCATGTGTAGTCCTAATTAAAACTAACAACTGCTAAATTAAAAGTAAATTAATTGATACTGTTCTTTATCATGAACATTTTGTGACAACAGGGATGAATAAGCTCCATATCATATTCTCCACCTTTATTCTGAACTGTGTTTCATTTCAATAGGTTACGTAAGCCATTCTAGGCTTGAATGGCCCAGCCCAACCCTAGCCAACACCAACATGTAACGGTATAGTCCTACAAATATGCACATAGCTCATTTAACAGTAAAAAAAAAAACCTAATGTTAACTGGTCTATTTTCACTGGTGCCATGAGTGAAGGTCCTAGGCAGAAGCCCTTTGAAGCGAAAGAGTTTAGGACCCAAGAGCAGGGTGAAATATAAAGCAGATACCAAAGGAATGGAATTACGAAGGTACGAAGAGGACAAGGCAATAATCAAAGTCAGTAAGTCAGGCGGTAGGTCATGAGATCGGGCAAATAGACCGGGGAAGAGGTAGAGGGAGGTAGATCAGGAATACAAAGAAATCAGTAAGCACGAACTATGGAGAGTGGGCAAGACTTTGCAAAGAGCAAAGGAAACAAAGGGGTATATATACAGGGAACAGGTGAAGCAAGGAAGCAAGAGGTGTGATAATGAGTCAGAGAAACAGAAGAAACAGAGGTGTGCTAATTGACTGGGGAACAAGGATCAATAAACCAATAATAGGGGAAACCGTGAACAAAGGGCCAGGAGGAAAAGACAAAATTGCAGAAGAGGTGGGGTGAACTTGGGGACTAAAATCCTTACCTTTGTCAGACCAAAATATAATTCAATTTTTTCTGTCTACATTTTATTTTAGTGCACCATTTACTCAACATATCTGATAAACAAAACTCAATAAAACAGCAAGACTATCTCTACATTCATCTGTATTCAGAATTGAAATGTAATAATGCCAGATTATGTATTTATTTTTGGTGTGAACATTTTTAGGATTCAAATATTCTGTTAATATTGGGGTTCAAATTATATGCATAGGATACAAGCAATTGAAATTGAATAAAATAATTAAGTTTTACCAGAGCTGTCAGTCAGTTTTGCCTGACCACTTTTCCAGGTCTGTAAGATTTGTCCTTGGTTTCTTTTTAAATATGATCAGTGTATTTTTTTTCAATGTTTCAATGTTTTTATTTTTTTATTCATGGTAAATAACATAATTACATTGTAATCCAGACCTAGACAATGATTTTACTACAGTTAGGATCAATTGTTTAAAAGATTATGATGCGTTTTGCTTGTAGCAACTGTAATTTTTGAGATGTCTGTTCAAATGTATTTTTCCCTTGTGGATATCGAGTTCAAAATTAGTGTTGGAAGAGGAGGAGACATTATTAGAGGATATTATGTTGTTTCAAGAAAGGGAACTACACTACAGAAGGAGAAAATGGCTGGTTCATACACAACAGATGGTTCTTGTAAATAGGATAAATGTCTGCTTATGGTTTATCACACAATTTTCTGTAGCAAGGATTATCTTTTTTTCTTCTTTTTTGTTTTATAATTACTATATTATTTAAGCTTTAGAAACTGTAGGACATAGTGAATTTGAGCTCATCCATTTATGAATACAGCCCATAGGGAACATATGGAGTTTGTAGGAAACAGTCTGAGGGTGGAAGTGAAAATAATATTAGAACGACAGAAATATATTGCGCTACAGCGTAAGGTATTTTTTTTAATACCTTCAATTATTTCCTATTCATCCAGAATGTAAACCTTGTGTAAATATTAATATACAGTATAAACAGCTGCCTACCTTAGTGTTCCTCAAATCCAGGCTTTGAAGACCACAGTCCTTGTTACTATCTCATTCCCTCAAAGCATTAAATATCATAGAGTTGCAAAAGAGTGGTTGAGAACTATTTGTGGATTCATATCTGTGTTAGTTTATACTGTATATAAATTTGTCCGAACAGGGACAAATACAATTTTTAAATCCATTTTGTGTAAAATAAATATGCGCATTCTGACATATAAAACACATATTTGTTTATTTTTCTCTGCGGTATTTGAGATAAAATTCAAAAGATAGTCTGATGAAGCAAATATGGGCAGGCTGGTTCTGTCTGTTTCACAAGCAGCAGTTTATTGCCACAAGCACTTCATTTCTGTGTTCTCCCTGGAGATTATGCACCTGGATGTAACCCAGATGGGCAACAGGGAAAATAGACTATATTTACTTCAGTGCAGATGGATGTCATGCATGATATACTGCAAAGACTATCTATGCAGATGAGAGAAAAAAAAAGTGATTAAAGCTTACAGGACAGGACTTCAAAATGAAAGTAACTACCTTAATTTTCTTTGTAAAAAAATGAAACTTTCCTCCGTGCTTGAAAATGTAACAAATGTTGCAACAGCATGGAAATTAATTATTATTTGAAACCTGCATTCGAAGGCCTTCCAGGTCTCCCTGTCCCGTAATAAGTAATAAACTCAAATAGTTCATTTCCAAACCTGATCCATGAACAACGTTCTACTGTGACAGTTGGCATGAAGAAGGGATATGATGCACGATTCTCAATCATGTTACAAAGTTACACAGGACAGGGAACTCTTATATAAAAGCAGTAGACATGTTTGGTATCCGTAGTTGATAGCAATATAAAAGATTTAAGAGTACTAGTGAACAGGTTGAAGATAATCTATTAAATAAAATATCTATAAAAGTAGGAAGTTTAACTGATTGAAATCACCCTAAGGAACTGCTGAATTTACATACCAGAATCTGGTACATTAGTTGATGACATGATGGCTAAACTAATTTGCTATAGCTTCACATATTAGCTACTACACCTATCTGAAGCACATTGCCAGGTCGATAACAGAATGTTTAAATTTGAAAATGCAAGACTAGCTATTACAACCCCCTGGCTTATATCCAGATTAGATTGTATGTGTTCATTTGAAAAAAAAATCTCCATCTTGAATAAAGTCAAGGCTTTTTTGCATCATATTTAAGAGGACAGGTGAGAGGTCACATTGTATGTTAATATTTGTATTCATATATATATATATATTGCAGCATAGAGCGATATGACTTATGGTAACCCATGGGACTATATGGGTTGGTGGGGGAAAAAGTAAATGAGTTGTTTATGTCTCCAGATGTTGTCTTATTTTTATATCTATTAAATAAATCTTAAGAAAGTGTAGTTAATGGATAGAGAAACAAATCAGCAAAAAAAAAAATAATAGTTTTCAGGTTTCATGAAAGAAAGCCAATGGTCCTGTTGGTTTATGAGCAGATTATTGTGTTTTATACACAAAGTTTCTATTTAGCTTTTTTCTGGAACCTACTTTTACTAGTCCACAGGCAATGTAGTAAATGTCTGTTAATGACTTAATCGTGACAAGAGGACTCATACAGCATGATTTTTGAAAGAGGCAAGATATGAAGTTGGTTACAAAATATTTTGTAAAGTTTAACTTATGTGAATCACTTAATTTAAATTAAAGGCGCAGAATGTGGATACATGATATATTTTTTACAATCCCTTTGAAAGTAGTGTATAAGAGACTCCAATGAGTCATTAGATCTCCCTTTGAAACCAGTGTTTTTTGGCCTTTTTGAAAATTGTGTTTTTTCTTCTAATGATGAAAACCTTTATTTTTAAAACATTCTTGCTATAGTTCTTAGCTGTCTTTTCCCCTGCTAAATCAACCCTCCACACTGATAATAGTCAACACTGCTTTCTGCTGTGTTTAGTGATTTATAGGATTTACTCCACACACAGAAAGAGATCCATAATCAAGTATATGAGACAAATTTGTTAAGCTTTATCTTCCTGCTCCATTTTTGTTCAATACAATTATATTGATTTCCATGGTTATCAACTCAAAGGAATGAAAAAGGAAAAAAAATGATTAAAGAACAATCCAAGCAAGACTGGAAAAGAATTGTAGTGCAAACATAGATAGAGAGTATATCTATGAGTTTTTCTGCTATGCCCTAGATGTCCCTGCAGGCACTCCAGTTATAGTAATCAAACATGCAATTAAGAAATTAACACGTTACGCTTAGACTAATTAGACAAATAAAAACGAATTATGATGAGTATAAATAGTAATTGAAGAAACTGAAGTATTAAAAGAAACACAGAGAGACCTAAAAATGTAGTCAAAGACATCACAATCAAAAAGCATTGAACTGAGCGAACATAAGAACATAAGAACACAAGAAAGTTTACAAACGAGAGGAGGCCATTCGACCCATCATGCTCGTTTCGTGTCCATTCATTTCTAAGTGATCCAAGGATCCTATCCAGTCTATTTTTAAATGTTCCCAAACTTTCAGCTTCTACCACATAACAATATCCACCTGGTGTTTTTCTTTGCACCGATGGGTATAATTTATTTTGCACAATTTGTGATTTATTTTGGACCACACTCAAAAGTCCATAATAGACCAATATGTATCATCAGAGAAAAACAGAGACTTTTCCCTACAGGGGAAATAAAATTATGGACACCAACGGGATGTTATTTCTGATTTGACAAAATCATTTGTGTTTATATTCTCATGGAAAAAATGATAATCCCAAATTATGTGCATTTCTGAACAAACTTACTAAACGCAGGACCAATTCCTGCAGCAGGTCAACTGAAATATCTACCCCAAATTATAGATTTACACAATACAAAAAAGTATATCTGTTAAAGGTGTCTGTCCGTGTATCTGTAATTACTGAGGAGACTACAGATGCAACAGATCAGCGTGTTTTACAAATTTAGTTTGTACTCAAAGGACTATCAGATACCTCCGAGCTGAAAGTAATATCAAACTGATACAGTTAATCTGCACTCATCTAATCTAAATTACAGGGCTTTGTGAAATATTTAAATGCATTTGAAGTCAGTTTTAGTCTCAGATATTTTCAATTTCATGGTCAAGGAAAACAATTACATTCTTCTTGGTTTATTGCCACATTCGGCACATGCATAGCACGATGGAGCATTTGGCATTTTGCTGCTGAATATCATTCCAAATATATCCCTTTTTACGCAGTCTACATGAAAAATGCAATGCACATTTCACCAAACCCTGTTGTGCTAGAGGACCTACAGAAACTGCTTAAAGATGTGTAAAGTTTAAAAATATTGAATTTGACGTCTTAGTGATAAAGGGATGCACGTTAAATAAATGTCTGTAGCTGCTGCCGCTTCATGAACACACAAATGCACTTTAATATAATGACTTATTATGATTAAAGGAATCGGGAGATTATGAATCAATATGTGGTTAAATTATATATGTGACTACATGACCACCTTACAGTGGGAGGAATGAAGTGCAGCCCAAGAACACTGGTGACATAAAATATTAGAAATGCAACAATGCTTTTGATATTATTTGTTAAATAGTCACACAAGGTCTGCTCAGAGCAAGATCAATTAAAAACAGGTCACTGTCATTGTTGATGCTAAGACAAGTCAGTGGCAATAAATAATCAGAGTGTTTTCAACAGCATTATATTTCAGGCAATGTAGGAAAACCAACAGGGGTCCTCAAGGTTTCAAGAGATGCTGTTTTGTATCCTTTGAAAGGAGCAAGGTTGAGAATCTAAGGGTGTCATAAAAAATATCCATTGTGAAGCAGAAAATAGGACAATGTATGTGGTTTTGCAAATTTCAGAAAGCTGTGCAATTAAAATTGTACTCCTTCTTCTGTTTTCTTAAATCCCATTTGTTAAAGCTGTTCTGTAAGAAGGTATGACTTTGTAGCTCACTCATAGCTCAGAGTTATAGTTTTGATAACATTATATAACCCGTGTTTTGAACATATGAGAATTGTCCTTCAGATCTACAATAATGGAGCCAAAAGTTTAATTTTTTTAAATACAGCCTAATTATGTGGAACTGTGCATAGAATATGTATTTCTGCAGTAATCCTTAACATTTCTGTTTGATTTATACCACTACACAGTGGACACACTTAACAGCATTCCCACAGTCCCCTGCTGTTAACCATTTGTGCTTTGGTTGTAAAGTTATGACACCATTATGTGCTCAAGATTTATATTTTTTGTTTTCCCGAAGGACACCAAACATAGCATACACATTTTCTCACTATGTTAAGCAGTTTTAAGTGGCCTCACATATGTAATTAATCCTGAGCAAAAGCAAGCCAAAACCTCATACTGAAAATAATAAGTGGCTAACATTTATATACTGAATTTACTGAATTTGTATTTTAAGTTATTGTTTGTTTGACTTTTTCTGTAAACACTAGGCATCATGTCTTCAGTTAAGGGACTAATAGTGCTGTTCATTTTTCTAACCAATGCATTTCCTATTTTTCATTGTAAAGCCATTCTTGTACAGAGTTGCCCTCTTTGTGACAGTTGTCTAGCAGTATGGTGAGGAGTTGGAATCATTCTTCTAAGTCTTAATCACCTCCTGCAAGAAACCCCTGAAGACCTATATATGAAATAGTCATGCAACCTTTGGGGATATGAGGAGCATGCCAAATCCTTGAAGCTATGGAGAGTATGATCTGTGGAAAACAAAATAAAAAATAGGATACTGCAGTTGCCAGAGAGAATTTGCAGAAAAGTCTCTGCCCCATGAAGCATTTTGGCACCAATTTGATTCATCTGAAAATGTTTGAACCGTTCTCAAACTTTGCGTGGTGAAATTAGGAGGTAGAATTTGATCATGTGAGCATAACATTCACAGTTTCATTTATTTGAACAGATCCAGAAATAGAAATGTATAGATGATATTTAAATCTGTTCCCAGCATGCTCTGTATCATATTAACCATAATCAACTCAAAGGCATTTCTAGGTTTTAAATCCTAAACACTTAATTTCAGTTATTAAAACAGGGTTCGTGTGGATTGTTGACTGTCTGTACATCATCTGAAAAAATGAATAGCCTTGATAAACATTGTTATTAGAATAATATATTATTGCAATAGACACCAGTCTGCAGAAAACAATGAAAACACTCTTATAACATGCTCCATTATAATATATGGCATGAACCTTTATAACTTAAATTATATTATGTAGAGTTCTGCAATGCTTGGCTAAATGCTTTTAAAATATGATACTGTCAAAGCAGATAATTGTTGAACATATTTTTAGGATTACTATGCTACAATAGCAACTTTTTTTTATGAAAGTGAAAATACAAGCAAGGAATAGTGCACTTTCCAATACACCACTGTTTTAAGTGAACACTACCTGAAAGTAGACGAGTTGATAACAGGACAATATAACTGTAAAGAGTTCTTAGTTAGACCTATTGATTTATATGGAGAAGTCCCGGATCCTAAAAGAAACTGAGTTTTGATTTATAGGGCTCCTGTGAATCCTGTGAATAACCTGGTTACCAATGACACCTGAGAATATTTGTTTTGAAAGAGATTAACTAGGCAAACAATGAAGTCTGTAGAAGAAAACCTGTAGGTTTGTTTTTTCTACCGCCAACTTTTTAGGAGATGATTTTGAATATTCTGACTCACATATTTTTTTAAGACAGTGTTGACATCCAGTGCAATCACTATACATTTCAGAACATAATTTTAGGTGTCAATATGTCTTTTAAGCATGTCATCTGAGATGAGCTGCTACAACAACCAGGTTAATAGGGGATAATGCTGCTGTTTTTGACTCATGCTCTGTGCATAATAAAGAGGATGGGGAGCCTAAAAAACATTTATAGAGCTGACATATCAGACAGCCAAAACACAGAAATGGACCCTGCTGTGAGAACAGCACAAGAATCCCTTCAAAAACTAGACTAGGCAATGCATAGCTTTACAAGGAGACTCAGCATATCACTGAAAAGTTAAACCATCAACGGGGGTTGGGAGAAATAAGTACATTAGCACAAGAAACATTATGTAAACATTACCTTTTTTCATAAAGACAACTTGTTGAGCAGCAGCATGGGCACAAACATATCCAATACTAACCTTTATTGATTTCATGGCTGCTTTCCCAGAATTTCAATAGCTAACAGGGTAGTTCTGAAGATTTAAAATATATATATACATATATATATATATATATATATATATATATATATATATATATATATCTGTTACGCAGTTCTATCTTAAACCACAGGGGTTTGCATGATTTTGTCAGGCTATATTTATTTCACTGTGACACCAACAAGTAGAGTATTTTCAGTAAGTAGCATCACTTGATAGGAAGGCATTTACTTAAAGTCTTACAACAAAGTCTTAAATGTTTTTTTAAGAGGGTTTAAAAATCAAACAACTCTAACAAATAATTAGAAACATTTGCCATTTTAGCAAAAAAGGAAATACATTATCACCTACTACAGACCAACCAAGGAAGAAATTAAATTATTAGACAAGTAAACAAGTAGACATTTGTATTTGTGATCTGTATGAATTTAAAACAGATAGAACAATCTTGCATTGCATCATCCACCAAGAATCACAGTTTGGAAAGGTAGCCGAATTAGGTAATGTAATGAACACAGCTGTTAAGTGTGTGAATTTCACTCGTAGCCGACCTTTGCAGCACCGCCAGTTTCAGGCTCTGTTAGCTGAGCTGTCATCACAGTACGACGACATACAGTTCTTCTCACAAGTGCGCTGGTTGAGTCGCCGCACAGTTTTGAAGCAGTTCTATAATTTGTGTCAGGTTATTCAGAATTTCATGAGTGAGACAGGCAAAGCACTTGAAGAGCTTGTAGATCCTCATTGGCTGATGGACCTTGCTTTCCTTGTCAATCTTACTGAGCAAATTAACATTTTAAATAGGAAACTTCAAGGACCCGGGTTGTCACAAGAATGCAAGAGGAAATAAGTGCTTTTAAAGCAAAGTTGAATTTGTGGGAGAGGCAAACCATTGGAGGAAATTTCGCTCACTTTCCCTCTTGCCGAGAGGTTCTTGAAATGCACAAAGATGCATTTCAGAAAGAAAGCTGCATGCGTTACAGTGCAAAATTGTCAGACTTGTTTAAAGAATTTGAACGCCACCTCTTAGTCTTCCAGTCACACCGGGAGATATTTCAGTTATTTGCTAATCCATTCAGTGCAGATATCACGACAGTCTCGGATGATCTTCAGATGGAGATTATTGATTTGCAGAGCAAGGAGAATCTCAGGGATAAGTACTCTGCAATGCCATTGCAAGACTTTTACCAAAACCTCCCAACAAACGACTTCCCAAAGCTAACAGAGCTTTTTGCCAAAATTCTGAGTCTTTTTGGAAGCACTTACATTTGCGAACAGCTCTTTTCCACAATGAACATGAACAAATCAAAGCGCAGGTCAATTCTGCATGTTGCCACTGCTCTGGATATCTCACCTGATATCCCACAACTAGTGAGAGGGAAGAACTGCCAGGTGTCAGGACAGAAGTTTTGAAAGGTAAAATCTGTTTATATCTTAGGCTAACTATGTGTGGAAAATAAGACTTCATTAAGAGGTGTTATACTTCCTAATTATTAGTTATTTAAAGATTGTATAACAGTATACAATTATACACACAATACAATTTCTTCCTTTTATCATGAGATGGCCCTCGACACTAAGGTGCTGTCAGAAATGGCTACCAAGGCTAAATGACTTTGACACCCCTGATATAGATCATACTTATTCAAAGTATAGCCTGTTATATACCTCACAGTCTCAATACAGCTACAAAATGTAGTGGTTCCTTATAGAGGGACTACAGAAGAATATTTAGACATTCTCTGAGTGCATAGGCTAACATGTCACACTGAATGGATTACATCTATTTACCCACATTTAATGAGAGATGAAGGGAGGACATTAAAATGATTGAGATCAATATGTAAGGTGGGTTTACTTTAATCCTAATGCAACCTCCACAATTCAGGGAGACTAATGCAAACTTAGTTTTCAAAGCTAATGCAGGGAAATGCCTTTCTTACACAGGAAATGGTTAATAGTTTACCAATTCTTGTTGTACCTGATACTCCCTCGAGAAGTAATTAGTTGTTGTAGTAGAATCATTTATTGTATTATAGGATGGGAAGAATATATGAAGGGACAAAGAGACTTTTCCTATTCTGGAATCTACCTACTACATAAAAGACCATGGTGGAAATCTCTCAAGAGTTTCCGGCACTGCATTAAATCGGCAGGATTTACAATATGCCTACATCATGATAAGGATTTAGCACAGCACTGTAAGGTGTCATTTGGCATCAAATTAATGAGCCATGCTATATGTAATCTAATTTAAATATGCTGCACCTGAGGAGAGTATAACAGCAGAGTGCTATTGGCTTGTTGGGATATTATTCCTCTGCCAGTCACTAGCAACATACAGATTGGGGTTTTAATAAAACCCCAATTTAATAAAATTGCTTAATTTAACCTTGCTTAAGCAAATACCAGATATGTTCTGTTCCATGCAGTCCGAGCTTGTGTGACATTATATCTAGAACACAGATTTTCTACTGCAACTAACCCATAGACGAGGAGTTAAAGGAGGGTTCATGGCTACAGGAGTTTGGCCATTTAATACATTTCATTTAAATATGTGAAATGTTTTCAAATTAACACTACCCAGAAATTGCCCATAGGTTTCCTTAAGGGTGGATGTCCTTGTAATTGAATGAGTGGAGGAGTAGGGTCCTACCCATGAACCTTTGCCCTGCTGATGGAGGATCACATCTCCAGCAGACCCGTTTTAACATATGTACTGTTCATACAGGCACCCAAGCACCAGGTCTAACAGTACACTGTCATCATGTAATATTTTAAAGGTGCCCAAAATACTTCATAAGCCCTATTTTGTTTGTTTTTTTCATTTTAATTAAAATATTGAATTCTGCTTGTTCACTGCATAGAACAGTTAAATGTTACAGACAGTTGGAAAGACTTGGAAGATAAGATATGTTTTATAAAGAGTGTTACAAGTTTCTTATAAAAGAAGAAAAAAAAGAAGCTGGCTTAACACCCAGGAAGTACTTTTTGATTTGTCAGAATGAATGACAATGGTAATCAGGCTCTTGGTATAATTATAACTAAGAGACAATCCTAGATGGAAACATATTGAGAGGAAATAAACAGTGCTTGTTTTATTAAAAAATGTTAGAACCATAAGTCATGAGCCCTTCAGAACTGTCATTGTGCTCCGTGCTTAAACAGAAGCTGTTGCCATTTAAGTATATATATAAGTTTATATATATATATATATATATATATATATATATATATATATATATATATATATATATACACATAAACACACACACACTCACACACACTAAATATAGTAAATGTAGGCTTTGTATATTGTAATGTGTATATATATATATATATATATATATATATATATATATATATATATATATATATATATATATATATATATATATATATATATAAAATAGCTAATTAGAGAACGTGTTACATTTTCAGTGGAGAGCTGCCTAAGTGCTTTCTCAAATGAAACGACTAACCTAAGTAATCACAGCATGCCAGTTGGGCATTTGTGTGAAAGCTAAGCATTCAGCTCCAAAGAAATCATCCTCTGAGACGAAAAAACAACAAATTACCTACCAAGTCAGGACCAACAGAGGATAGCTACTATTAATTCTGGTTCGCACTTAACAGTTTGCTCTATTTACTTAACACAATATGTAAGCGTCAAAGGCAAAAGTCTGTTTATTATGAATTTTGATTTATGTCATTTTTCCTTCTGCACATCCTAATGACACTTGATGTCAGTATAAAATAAAAGTGTCAGTTTCTTAACCACTAATAAGGACATACACCACAACTACAAGGTTAGTATTTCACCTCACAATGATCAATTGTTTTCCAAACACACAATAAACTCTATATAAAAACATTATATTATGAATATAAAACTGCATCATCAGACACAGCTGATGTAATATTTAACATAATTGGCACTGAAAGTTGATATTGTATTTCACCAGTTACTAATCTATTTTCTGTTATGATCAATCCCCCGAAGATGTGTAGAAAATGGTAATCCATGTATCAGTACTATTATTTCAAACATGCTGCAGCTGTGCACATCACAAACTGTAAAGTTGATAATTTACTATTAAATCATCTATTAAATTAAATTCATATATGTATATTATGGTCAGGATTTCCTTTCTAAAATGTTAATGGTGAACCTCTTTGTTGCTGAAATGCCTCCTGCACATCCATCACAAATACACATGCTCTACAGAGTGTTTTCTGTCAGGTAAGACAATGGTAAAATAGTGTAAAAGTATGAATGTAGATAAAACTTGTGGAAAACAAATGTGTAATCACTCAGGGAGTCTTGTGTACTTGGACTATATTGGTCAAGTACACAAGCTCCCTGGCTGTTTATATAAGACACAATTTTCATTGTTTGTGTGTATGTTTTTGAAGTTCTGTAAGTAATATAAAGAAAATATAATTTGTTCACATCCAGACATACGGGGAAAGCTTCTTCTAAATTCAGACTTTCACAGTGTTTTCATTGTCTCCTGTTTCCAACTTGAGCTTCAAGTCCAGAGAAGAGCACAAGAGACCACTGCTGCCCCTCCTCTGTAGCTGTTCGCTCTGCCTGCCAACCATTTACAAAGTGTCTGAATATTCTCTGTGCCTTTCATTTAATGAGGTACGGAAGTTTATTTGGTTTAAAACACATCCTTTTCATCTTTAATTATATAAATAAACCCTTTAATATGCAGAACATATAAACACTAGGGGCCTGTCTTATTATTGTTTATTTTCCCTCAGTAGCCTGTCTGCAGAACTTTACAAGATGATCGATGGCTACTTGGCCAGTGCCCTTGGTAACAACAATGTAACTTCTGGTATGATTGCAGATCGAGGACATACATTTTCAGTGTCGGTCTGAATTTTGTAACATATATATTAATATAAAAATAAACAGCCAATTACTCATCAGTCTGGAAGTCTAAATGTAATTCTGCTAACACATGTGGTACATTGTGTATTTTGTTCATTTTATTCCTTCCACATTTGGATAAGTAGATGTTTTACTTCTCCAATGTTTTGCCATTTGATGGGGCAATCGCATGACATAATGGGGTGATCTCATTGGTTGTTGAGTTCACTTCAAACTTGTTAAATATCTGCAAGACCTGTGATTTGGCATAAGAACAATTGCAATTAAATGGAACTGCATCATGAAATAACATGTTACTTAACATATTGAAACTTTGTGAGCTAACTGAAATCAATCACTGAGGTCTGTAAAATGCTAAATCAATATAATAGAATAGAAAATGGCATTGCTTTGATAGCTTAATGCAGTGTTTTTAGGGCTTTCTTTTACTGCCAGTAAGGTTTATAAATAGTGTTGTCGGGTTGCTAGGATACAATTTTGGATTTCGAATTTCTGGGGTGAAGGAAGGGCAGAATAAAAAAAAATATATATAAATATTCTTTGCATTGATGGGAATGGAAATTATTTAGTTAAATCCTGAACAGTTTTCAAACCATGCAGTGCTGAATTGGTTGAACACTGCAGTCAGTAGTTCTGAGAAGTGTCTATTTTAGATCACAAAGATATTAATTACATGTTTCTTCATAAGATTAAATGACCCACCTTTGTTAAGCATTTACTTGACACAAACTTACTAAATGTTTGGTTGCGCACTAGTCTACTGACCATATCCTGCTGTTATGTTATGCTACGTTAAGTGCAGTTGTTATGCACACACAAATCTAATGTGCATTTACAAACTGGACTGAATTATTAGCTGCACTTGATACTTGCTCTGAATGGGATTAACAAGTGTGCTGATCTTTACCCTTTGTAACCAAACTGTGAGAATAAACAATGCTCAGAGTAAAAGGCCGTGGGCCGTGTGTGTAGGAGGCCTAAGTAATGCTATGTATGCAATTAATGAAATCTTCTCCTAATATTTATTTTCTCCACAATTTATGGACAAAGTATAACCTTGCACATTGTCTCTTTAGGTGGCAGAAAAAGCATTCTCCAAGAGGATAAAGAGGACAGATTAACTGTTAATGTAATGTGTCTGTAATATGTGACACCCTACTTAGCAGAGTCATTATCTGCAACAGCCTACATAATTTATTCTGCGTGTTCTTACTGCATTGCTATAGTGCCATATGGCTATGCTTGTTTTTCACAAAACAATTTTTACATAAACAGCTGGTTAGCTATTTAAATCATAACAGCATGCATATTTTTGAAACATTTAGGAAATAGTGATGTGGCTAAATCACATTCCTCTTCTCATGACATGGCTGTATTGTGCACCCAACAAGTACCAGCAATAAAGCTGTGTAGCTGTGCTCATTCCTTAGAGTCAAGCATTTCAATTACAATGCTTGAGAGCCTATGGAACTGACAGCAATTACACTGCAGTGCAAATATTACTGAACATCCTAGTGCTCTTAAAAAAAATGGCTATATACTTTAAATATATCTTATCCTCTGTGTATACAGTTATGCATCATAAAACATACGATTATAGAACATAATGTGAGACATTTTTAACAGTAAGGGGGAAAAAAAACTGAGAGAAATCGAATGTCTGATTCATACTGCAGGTTCCAGAAGAAGCTACTGTAATTTAAATTTGACATAAAACTGTATTCGTAAACTTCAAATGTTGACTTTATGGTATATAATTATATAATATGGGTATTATATATTGTGGTGCCATGCCGGTAGGGGCACAGCGAGACCCCGGGAGGCACTGTCCTTTGCCTGGATCCTGGGGGAGCAGATGGGAGGGAGAGAGACAGATTGGCTTGATAGACTGGAGTCTGTAGTTGGATTGTGATTTGGACTGGTTGCTACTGTCTTATTTGTATTTATTAGTTGAATGTTTAGAGAGGTACCCAGTCACACATTTCAGTAGGCTTGAGAGGAGCTAAGTTGATCTGTCTCTTTATTTAGCATCATGGAGCACTGTAAATAAATTCACACTTCCTTGCACCATATCCCAGTTTCTGTGCGCCTGTTTCCTAAACCCCGTCTTATGAGCCCCGGGCGTTGTGGATAAACCCCTCACAGTGCCACAATGCATATCTCTTTTGATTACTGTAGCGCAAACTAAACAAATATTTCAAAATGTTCCTACAGAAAGACAGATTGTGTCAAACAAAAATTCGGATAAGAAGGGCTAAAGTGACAATAATTGTATCGAAAGAGCAAGGGTTTTTCTTTCTTCCTTCTTTGTTTCAATATTAATGCAGATTTTGAACATTGTGCATTGCTGCACCAAGAACTGTATTTTAACAGACACACACATAACCCTCTCTTGTCAGACCATAATTGTTTCCTGGGGTCACATGCATTGCTCATTACTTGTGACCAGTCTTCATTTGAAATTCTACCAGAATGGAAATTTTGTGCAATTATCTAATTCAATTGGTGAAGCACCGAGATCATAAATGTATTTTTTTTTGTTTCATCTTAGGTTTGCTAGTACTTTGAGGATATCCAAAGAGCTTCTAAAATAATGCATGTACAAAATCAAAAGTTTTCTGACTTGTAAACACCATGACCCTGACAAGTTTCTTCGATTTCAATGTTTAACTAAAACAACTCTCCCTTGTCTGTACATATTAGGACCTACTGCTTTGTGTCCTACCAGTTACTTCATTATTTGTTAAAAATACTTATCATTTAAGAAATCCAGACAGAAAGGGCTGAAGGAGCAATAACAGCAATACTAGGTGAACATATACAGCTTAAATGGGATGAAGGATCTGCCATTTTAATGTCCTTTTCTCTTCATCTGTTCCAAAGAAATATTGTTTGCAGTATCTGCTTGTTTTGTATGACATAATTTTTAAAACAAGGGCAGTAATGTTCAGACTGTACAATGCACTAGTTAGAGCTCATCTGGATACTGTGTGCAGTTCTGGGCTCCACACTTCAAGAAAGATATCGCTGCTCTAGAGGCAGTTCAGAGGAGAGCAACCAGACTTATTCCAGGTCTGAAGGGAATCTCCTACTGAGAGACTGAGGAACTGAACCTTTTCACCCTGGAACAGAGGAGACTACGTGGGGACTTGATTCAAGTCTTCAAAATCATGAAAGGCATCAACCACATCAAACCAGAGGAGCTTTTCCAGATCAGCAGGGACACTCAAGACAGAAAACAGGAGACACTTCTTCACACACAGAGTTGTCACAATCTGGAACAAACTCCCTGGCAATGTGGTTGACGCCGACAATTTGGGAACATTCAAAAATGTAAACTTATGTTTATGTTCTTATGTTCTTATGAATGAATTACCATCCATTACATTGCTGTAGATTATGTTCATTATGTAGTGGTGAGGGTGTAATGACAAAATAAGAAAGTAAAACTGAAAGCATAGGAGAAAAATGCAAACCTTTCCTAAAGAGGCTACCCATTTCTAATTATCAATTCAGAGTGAGTTTTCTCAAACAAATGTAATCCTGGACCTCAAGCCACTGATGTGTCTTATAGCTGAGCTCAGTGGAGTTTTGTTGGTCTACTGATGGCCACTATGAACTGACCCATGGTAAACCTTTGAATAAATGGAAACTGAAATGTATATGTATGACTGCACTCTTCTAGGTGCAGCTATAGTGAATTGACCTTTCATATCAAGTGTCTTAAGTTAAGGCATAAAGATTTATACAGTATATGAATTAGTTTGGATTATTATTGTTTTCTCAAAATCTATATGCATTTATGTTGCCCTATACTTCTGAATACATAGATTTATATTTTATATTTATTTTTGGAATCCTGCAACGTCTATGTTATTCATCAATAGACCCTTTACTTAAATCGATTACACTACGTTTTGCACCAGGTTCTAAGGATGCAGGGGATTGTTTTCTTTCTTCACTTCCTACAATTGAAGTTGTCAGTGATTCTTGCATGTTATTTCAAAAGCAGTTTTCTCTTGTTCTCTCTACATTTAAAAATAAATGTACATTCACTGTAAAAGAAATTAAAATAGAGTACACAATCTGAGTTTGGGTTGTCAGCGTTTAGTAAATAAGCAAACAAACATCACATAGGGGAATGCGGTACTACATGGGGAGCTAACACTGTTAGCAGTGGTTCACTTGCATCTCATTTATGGATATAATTAGGAAATTGTGACATTTAACTCATTGGATTTTAATTGGATTTTAACTTGATTAATGATTACAATCTTGTTGTCGAATGGTAATTCTGTACCATAACACAGGAGGAGGATTGAAAGTTGGCCTCTGTCTTATTTATTTATAGTGTCTCTTGCAACGTGGGGATGATTTGGAATTAGGATCTGATACTGTTTGCTTCTATTTGTGAACATGAAAAGGAGAAGGATGAAGGCAAGTGAAAACACGCTCTACCTCGAGGGCTCGTGCCTCGGAGGCCTGTGTATGAGCCGTGAATAAACATTTCTACTTTTTATCAGTATCCAACTGCACGGATTGCTTTTTGGCAAGGAATCTCTACTCTTTTCTGTCATAATATGACTTTGCTCTCATGACTCAACAAAGGCATATACAACAGAAGCAGTAGCATCTTTTAAGACAATACATGTGACACAAGAAGGTGCAGCAGAGCCAGTTAGTCCACAGAGTCTTGCACCATTTCAACGAGAAGGCAACTGTTTTAAATAAGTTGCATATTATATCCTTAAAGGGGACATTGCATTGGAATATGAATTCAAGTTAAATGAAATAACATAACCAGACGTGTCATGACATTATGGTAATATTACTTCAATTGACATTCAGATGAATACTAAAGATGTAGAGATATAAAACAATACACCAATGCATTCCATTGACCAATTTATTCTAAATGGCCAAGAATGGAGCTACAGAAGAAAGTAGTTTCCCCCCTTTTTCATTCCAATTTAGACTGGTTTCTGACCTCATCTCACTGCTACAAACCTCCAAAGCACACATGTCCTTTGATAAGCTTGCTGTCAAAGTAATGTATTATTTTTTTGCACTGCAAGCCCAGAATACCTACAACCCCTCACTCTGATGGAAGGATGTGTATTCACCTGCACCTGGGAAGCAGTGTGTAGTGAACCAGCTAAACAACCCATCTAGTTACCATCCTGTGTCTTCTGGTGGCACGTGGCCACTTGTGCACTGTATCCTGTGAACTCCAGGCCAAAACCAGGCGATGCCATGGACTCGACAAAAAAGCCTATGGTGCTTTTACTCACACATACCACTTGGGAAACGCTCAATGGCATGATTTAAAAATAGAAAACGATAGGTTGCATATGCAACCCCGGTTATCTGAAAAAGGAAGCACTGCCCAAGGGGGAGGGGTTTCTGCGCACTTCCGTGGGAACCTGAAAGCTGCCATTGGCCCCAGTGTGCTCGTCACTCAGAACAGGTCCCTTCCCACTTCCTGTTCTATAAAACGTGATGTCAGCGCAGGTTCGTCCTCTTTTGCCGGGAGCCTGGACTCCCCCGCGACCTTGCAATGCTCTATTTAGATTTCGTACAAACAAACTATATACACCATGAGGCACAGGAACGAAGTCATGCGCCTCCCATGGAAGACAGGAGCAGTTGACACCTGTTGAATAGTGCAGCTAATGCAGGACAACTACAGCTCTACTGTGCGAATAAATGAACTATCTACACTAGGGGCACTGGAGAACAACAGCAGCGGTTTCCTTCTCTATGGCGTAGTACAGCCAGACAAAGCCACAGACCTGCTGACCAATACACAGAGCGGGGTACAGGCCAAACGCATGCACCACCGCAACACAATTACAATGAACGAACTATATACAGGGTGGCCTCTTAAGGCAACATGCCTGTAGGCCGCACGACAAGCCCTGGGAACACATCGACAGGGCTGTCTGTACATCCAGGAGCAGCTCGCGTGGGTGCTCGACTGGAAGGCATAGTCCGGTGGAAGGGAAAGACATGGTTCACTAGCTCCCTCAGGATGCACTTATAGGGGCAGACTGGGAGAGGAAAGGCAGGAGCCAGAGCCTGCAGGCTACTGGGGCTTGACTGCAGCCAAAACCGAGTTCCCAATGGAATCCCATCACATCCAACCTGTAGAACCGGGCAAAGCAGGTGAAGCCGACTCTCTTGCTCTGAAGCAAAGGGAGGAGGATGAAAAGCCATCAACTCAATAGGCCTGTTGACATGAAATGGAGAACGCACTTTCGGGAGGAACGCAGGGTTAGGCTGTAGTGTGACCCTGGAGCCATCTCCCGCAAAATGGACACATGATGGGTGTATGGACAGGGCGTGTAACTCGCTCACGCGTTTTGCCAGGTGATTGCCAGCAAAAACGCAGTCTTAAGTGACACCAACTTCAGCTCAGCTGAGTTCAGTGGCTCAAATGGGGCTTGGGAAAGTGCGTCCAGCACTACATCAAGGCGCCATGCAGGCAGTGAAAGGGTTCGAGGAGGCCGTAGCCGTCGAGCTCCCTTTAGAAACTGCACAGCCAGAAAATCAGACCCAGGAGGCTCGCCATCAATCCGAACATGACATGTCGAGATGGCCGCCAGATACACTTTGAGCATGGACGGGGACTTGCCCTGGTCCAAAAGCTCTTGTAGAAATAGCAATATGACCCCAATGTGGCAATTAATTGGGTCTTGACCGCCGTCTTGGCACCAGGTGCTAAACGTCCGCCAGCGGTAGGAATACTGTGACCTCGTAGATGGAGCTCTCGCCAACTGAATAGTGGCAAATACCGCGTCCGACAGACCCCAGGCAATCAATCGCTCCCGCTCAGAGGCCAGGCCCAGAGTTGGAGGAGGCCCAGATTGGGGTGCCAAAGCGTGCCCTGCACCTGGGACAACAAGTCCGCTCTCACTGGGAGCTGCCAAGGCTCTCTGTGGAGGAGGGCGATCAGGTCCGTGAACCACAATCTGAGAGGCCACCGTGGGGCTATCAGCAGAACTGTCGCTCGTTCTCTCCTGACCTTCTCCAGGACCACTGGGAGAAGGGGGAACGGTGGGAACGTGTAAAGGAGACAGCGCGGCCACCTGTGAGCTAGCGCGTCGATCCCTAGGGTTCCTGAGCGGTCTTGGACGGAGAACCATAGTGGGCAGTGTGTGGACTCTGCCGAGGCAAAGAGATCCACGTCCGCCCTGCCGAACCGGCTCCACAGTTGTTGTACCACAAGCGGGTGGAGGCGCCATTCCGAGACTGGGGGGCCTCCCTGAGAGAGGAGGTCCACCGCCGTGTTGGACAGGCCTGGGAGGTGAATTGCTCTGATGGAGCGGAACCGTGGTTGCGCCCACAGAAGCAGATGGCGTGCTAGACAGTACAGTCTGCGCGACTGGAGACCTCCTTGCCTGTTGATATAGGCAACCACCGCTGTGTTGTCCGTCCGGACCAGCACATGTCTGTCCCACAGGACTGGCAGGAAACGAGACAGTCCAAGGAGTACTGCTTGTAACTCCAGGATGTTGATATGGAGGGCCCGTGCGGGCTCCGTCCACCTGCCTCGGACTCCACGTCCATCGCAGACTGCTCCCCAACCCTGCTTGGAGGCGTCTGTCTGCTCGGTGGTAAACTGGCCCCAGGGGCACACCGAGGGTCAAATTGTGGGGGCTCCGCCACCACCGGAGCGCCTTCCAGCACGCCGGAGTGACTGTGACTCGGCGTACTCGATCGCGGTGAGGGTGCATCCTGAAAGACCTGAATCACCAATGCAACGGCAACAACTGGAGGAGGCCAAGGGGGAGGGTCTGTGATGCAGCCACTAGGAGGCCCAGCAGCCTCTGGCAAAGGGACACCCTGACACGAGCTCTCAGTCAGAAGAGGGAGAGACACGTGTGTATTGAGGCAACTCTCTCTGGCGCCAGCATGGCGAGCATGGCAACGGAATCGAGGTGCAGTCCGAGAAATTGTGCCTGCTGAGTTGGCGTCAAGCGGCTCTTCTCTCGATTGACCCGAAGGCCCAATTTGGAGAGGTGGCCTAAAATCAGGTCCGTGTGATTCCAAACCTGCTCCCTCGATTGAGAACAAACCAGCCAGTCGTCTAGATAATTGAGGACACGGACCCCCTGGCAACGCAAGGGGGCTAGCATGACGTCCATGAACTTGGAAAAAGTGTGTGGCGCTAGCGACAGGCTGAAGGGGAGTACAGCAAACTCGAATGCTCAGCCATTGAAGGCGAAGCTGAGAAACTTCCTGTGCGCCTGCGCAATGGGGATGTGAAAGTAAGCATCTTTCAGATCCACCGTGGTGAACCAGTCGCCGGGCTTGATGGCCTGGGACATGGTGTGCAGGCTGAGCATCTTGAAGCGCAGCACCTTGAGGTGGCGGTTTAGGCACCTCAGATCCAAGATGCGGCGGAAACCGCCATCTTTCTTGGGCACAAGGAAGTATGGGGAATAAAATCCCTCGTGCTGCCCTGGCGGGGGCACTTCGCGGATTGCTCGCTTCTCCAGGAGAGCGGCAATTTCGATGCGAAGCGCCGCACACTGCAACGGGTCCCTCACTCGCGTCCACACCACGCCCTGGAAGGGGGGTGGACGTGTCTGAAATTGCAGGGAGTAGCCAACTGATATAATTTGGAGCACCCAAGAGTCTTGGGTGCAGTGTTGCCAATTGGAGAGTTCCTGGGGGGTGTAAAGGTGGGCCAGAGGCTGCTGGAACGCCTCAGGGGCGGGGCTCGGGTGGTGGAGGAGGCGGGGTCGGGCCGGGTCCCCTCCTACCACGAGCTGCCGTGGGACGCCGGGGGCCAGGGCGACGAGCTTGGGGGTGCGCCTGCCTGCCAGTGAGACGCTGGCGGAGATTGGCAGGTGGGCGGGGCTGTGAACTGGGTTGTGGTCAGGGCTGTGGCCTGGGAGCCACGGTCGGGGGGCCTCCCCGCCGGCAAGCTGCCGCAGACGGCCTGCGTTGCTGAGCCTGAGGTGCCAGGGGAGCTGAAGAGACTCCACAGCCCTCTGGATGACTGCCCAGAACTCCCTGTCCTGTCCCGTGGGAGCAGGAGGGGCTTCCACGCTCAACGGTCCTCGTGAGGACCCAGAGACAGGCGGTCCTCCTCCCAGGTGGCCCGTCTGCTGCCCTCCTCCTGGGATGGGGCAGACAGACTCCCCTCAGTCTCCACCGGCGCGGTGTAAGCCGGCGGTGGAGCATCATGTTGTGGGGGGGGCGGCACCTGTTGTGCTGCCTGCGCTGCCTGCGTGGCCAAGAGAGCGCAGATTTGGTCCATCCTGCTATTGAGAGCAAGGATGGCCTCATCGCGCTCCCTGTCCGCTGAGCCTGACCTCCTTCGCTGACGACGCGGCGGAGAAGAAGCCAGCGAAGAGGGGGAGGGAGCCCGGGGGCATCGCTCCACCGCTCTTCCTTGTCACTCACGTGCGCACGTGTGGGGGGAGCGCACCGCGGGCACTGCAGGCAGGGGGGCTGTGGATGCTGTGGGGGACGCAGCTGCCGTGACAGGTGTGGAAGCGGCAGCCAGCGCAGCAGCGGGGGCAGGAGGAGACACAGGCACAGGGGGCATGGCTGTCTCTGATCCTGCAGCCCTGGAGGAGGAGGCGAGGGGGCTTGGGGAGAGGTGGAAGTCCAGGAACCCCGAAGCCCCCCCGTCACTCGCCGGAGTGGGGGATCTCTGGACACGATGGCGATTGCGGCGGCGCCCGGTGAAATGGCGGACCTCCGAGCGCACCGTAACGGACCCGGAAGTCGCGGCCAGACTGTGCCCGCTGTCGGTGCCCAGACAGACGGGGCATAGGATCTCCCCACACCAGGCAGGCAAGGTGTGCTGGCCGCAAGCGGCACAGTGGCGGGGGCGAGAGGAGCTCATCGCCAAGCCGAGCGCACACGTGCGTGCACAGGGAAACGTGCAGCAGAGGCGCCGATAAGTGTTTGCACCGGGGGCACACAACAACTGGAACGCCTCTGCAACAAGTGGAGCGCCTAGCAGGCCCGCCACTGTAAGTGCGTCTCCACCTGGCAACGTTTATATACACGGGGGCGCTGCTACACCAACCACATGCAACCATGCTGTTGCCGGACTGAACACTGTCTATACCCAACACCAGGTGCTGGAATACAAACGCCGCATAGGCCCGTAGGCTTAACCACACCGTGTGTGCTGGGGTTTCTGGGGATACCGGGTGACGCGGAGTCCGGGGGCCAGCGGGGCCGAGGGTAGTAGACCACGCACGCACGGACCGGGAGGGCTAGCAGTGCTCATTCTCAGCGAACTGAGAGAGCGAGATCTCCTACAGCTGCTGCTGTAGGAGATCTCTCAGATCTCTTACGACACTCAGGCCAGGGAGCCGGGCCTCGGATTTTACTGCTGCTGCTAGCGCTCCTGCTGTGGAGGAAAAAGCCCTGTGGACAAAAAACCAACACAGCAAGCAGTCGGAATATATAAGACACTAAATAAACAGGACTATTATTTTTAAAGTGTGCTATTTGTAGCTGAAACTGAAACCGAAGCGCACCGGAGCCCCGGAGCACGGACGGAACAGAGTCGGATTAGCTATCAAAGATAATAACTAATAACACAAATAGACACAGACAATAATAACAACGGTGGTGACAGCACAGCCGTGTAGCCAACCAACCGAGCAATAACAATTGTTAATAAACAATCAAAGTCTAATGCACAAGACAAGACTCAGAGAGCTCACGTTCTCAGGTCAAGTGAAGAGGCAAAAGAGGATGAACCTGCACTGACGTTTTATAGAACAGGAAGTGGGAAGGGACCTGTTCTGAGTGACGAGCGCAGGGGCCAATGGCAGCTTTGATAGAGTGACGTTTCGATCAGGTTCCCGTAGAAGTGCACAAGTGCCCCTTGGGAATGTGCTTCCGACTTGAAAGATAACCGGGATTACAGTCTAAAGAAATAAATTGAAAAACTGCTGGAAACAAATGGTTTGAAAGTTGGTCCCTATAGTCAAACAACCAAATGCTATATTTATTTGTGAAAAGCAGTACAATGTTTTTTCACTGAGTTCCAACATAGTCCCACTTCCTTCACTGTACTTCACGAAGCACATCATCTTATAGTGCCCTGTGTTGGGCCTAGGTTGTCTGTTGTTCAACATGAACATATGGTTTGTATTACAGATCAAAGTCTTGGCTTTGAGGTGGAGCATCTTTAAACCAAGTATGTTGCACCTAAATCAACCCTGCAACAGAAAGCTTTCCACTTTATTGGGTTTGTGTTGAAACATTAATTTGCAAGATAAATGAGTTCAATACTATAATAAAAAGATGTTTAGGGAAATTATAGCCTCCAAGCTTGGAAAAATCTCACTTCTCTACATATGATCTAAATTATTCAGGAACTAGAAAAGCAAGAAGGGAAAAGGAAAAAGGCCCTCTGCAAATTGGTCTAATTTTGCCGGTAGGGATGCTTCAGTAACATAGGCGTTGCAAGGGGGTAGGCATCCCAGGCAATTGCCTGGGGCCCCAAGCTTGGGGGGAGGGCCCAAGGGGAAAACTCCTTCAGCACCCCCCCTTCCCCTCTCACCGGAGAAAACTCTGTCTGCCCCCCCCGGTCTCACCAGAGAAAACTCCGTCCGCCCCCCGCTCTCACCAGAGAAAACACCGCCAGGAATTATTTTTTGCCTAGGGCCCCCCACACACTCTAGAATCGCCACTGTTCGGTAAGCATGAGATCTAGCGTAGGTTTGGTTTCAGAATTGGAGTTGACGCATCCACTACACCTATGGAGCCGGACACATTATTGTGGGGGACAATGTAACATTCTCTCAACATTGGGGGGGGTGCAATGGTTTTTCCCCTTGGAAGATATATTTAAAATGTCTCTCATTGGGATTATTTATGACACACAATGTTAAAATAGGTTTAGCATTAATATCAGTGCTTCGTAACTGATGGAATATTAACATTTTGCAGAAAATAACATTTTGTTTTAACTCTTCTTAGAAGGAAACGTAAACATCTATTGCTTTTTTGTCTATATCATGTGCTAATTCTATTACTTTCATAATCAATACACACCTCCTTAGGGCTTTCAATTTGAAATGCTCTCACAAATATTACGCAGCATTAATTACAGATAGTGTGCAGCTATTGTCTCATACCAAAACAAATAAATAATAATTATGTATCTAACCTTTAGTTGATAACAAATGAGGTATTTTAAGTGAAATAAAAACAATAGAAAATGTATGTTTAATCATCCAGATTCCACTACACTGAACAAATATTAGGAAGAGCTTGCAAACTGCAGTCTCAGCTCCTTTGGTATGGAAATCCAGACAAAGCTTGTTTGCTTCAGTTTTACTACTTTGATAATGTGCGAATTTAATTAATTAATTAATTAATTAAAAAGCTACAACAGTGGAAAGCAGCAAGTGCGATATAAAAAAAAAAAAATCCTTTATGGGAAGGAACAGTGTAACATTATAATATTATTAATTAGGACAAATAAGTAAAATATTATAGTTATTAAGCAGGGGGAGTGGAATAATAAATACATACATTAATGAATTAATTAATGTTATTAAAATATATAATAATGGTAATTGTAATTTTTAAAATAATTCTATTGTTTAAAATATTTGTTTATTCCAACACTCAAGTTAGTGGGAGTGCATACATAGAGAGTTTTGAGTCATGCAGTAATGTGTTATTGTATCCCATCTAATATACATTTTATTTAAGCTGTTCATTCAATAAGCTTTATTGACAATCCAGGACGTGTGTTCAGTTCTAGAAAAGTAAACAGTGTGTAACATACAGTACTTTGCAAAAGTTTTAGGCAGGTGTGAAAAAATGCTGTAAAGTAAGAATGCTTTCAAAAATAGACATGTTGATAGATTATATTTATCAATTAACAAAATGCAAAGTGAGTGAACAGAAGAACAATCAACATCAAATCCATATTTGGTGTGACCACACTTTGCCTTCAAAACAGCATCAGTTCTTCTAGGTGCACTTGCACACAGTCTTTGAAGGAACTCGGCAGGTAGGTTGGCCCAAACATCTTGGAGAACTAACCACAGTTCTTCTGTGGATTTAGGCAGCCTCAGTTGCTTCTCTCTCTTCATGTAATCCCAAACAGACTCGATGATGTTGAGATCAGGGCTCCATAGGGGCCATACCATCACTTCCAGGACTCCTTGTTCTTCTTTACGCTTAAGATAGTTCTTAATGACTGTCGCTGTATGTTTGGGGTCGTTGTCATGCTGTAGAATAAATTTGGGGCCCATCAGATGCCTCCTTGATGGTATTGAATGATGGATAAGTATCTGCCTGCACTTCTCAGCATTGAGGAGACCATTAATAATGTCCGAATCACCAACTCCATTTGCAGAAATGCAGCCCCAAACTTGCAAGAAACCTCCACCATGCTTCACTGTTGCCTGCAGACACTCATTCGTGTATCGCTCTCCAGCCCTTCGATGAACAAACTGCCTTCTGCTACAGCCAGATATTTCACATTTTGACTCATCAGTCCAGAGCACCTGCTGCCATTTTTCTGCACCCCAGTTCCTGTGTTTTCATGCATAGTTGAGTCGCTTGGCCTTGTTGACACGTCGGAGGTATGGCTTTTTTGCCGCAGGTCTTCCATGAAGGCCACTTCTGACCAGACTTCTCCGGACAGTAGATGGGTGTACCAGGGTCCCACTGTTTTCTAACCAATTCTGAGCTAATGGCACTGCTGGACATTTTCTGATTGCGAAGGGAAGTAAGCGTGATGCGTTTCCTTGGCCAACCACTTCGTCTATGGTCCTCAACGTTGCCCGTTTCTTTGTGCTTCTTCAAAAGAGCTTGGACAGCACATCTGGAAACCCCTGTCTGCCTTGAAATGTCTGCCTGGGAGAGACCTTGCTGATGCAGCATAACTATCTTGTGTCTTGTTGCTGTGCTCAGTCTTGTCATGGTGTGACTTTTGACAGTAAACTGTCTTCAGCAACCTCACCCTGTTAGCTGAGTTTGGCTGTTCCTCACCCAGTTTTTTTCCTCCTACACAGCTGTTTCTGTTTCAGTTAATGAATGTGTTTCAACCTACATATTTAATTGATGATCATTAGCACCTGTTTGGTATAATTGTTTAATCTGACTATATGCCTACACGATCCCTGACTTTGTGCAAGTGTACCTAGAAGAAATAATGCTGTTTTGAATGCAAAGGGCGGTCACACCAAATATGGATCTGATTTAGATTTTTCTTCTGGTCACTCACTTTGCATTCAGTTAATTGATAAATATAATCTATTAACGTGTATTTTTGAAAGCATTCTTACTTTACAGCATTTTTAACACAGCTGCCTAAAACTTTTGCACAGTACTGTATGTGAGAAACAAAACTAAACAATATACACCCAGTTGTATTATAAATGAAAGAGTAATTCCCTCACCAAAATTGCAATAGCAAAGTTTGTACTCATAGCAATATATAATCATGATATAGTTTGAAATATAAACTGCATGGGTCTTACCAAATGTAGTCAGCAATTACTTAACTGCAGTCTCTGTTTACTGAAATTCCAAATGTGGCCTTGCCTAAAGAAACTCTTTTAATTGTGTCTTTTACAGCCTGTGTAATCAGTGGATCTGTCTGTAGAGCTGTAGCACATAGAGGGGCTGAAAGGGACAGATAAAGAAAGAGCAGCAGTAATTATGGTGGGAAGTAGGAGGGCTGAACTGCTGGACACCAGGACTCTTAAAATGTACCCTTGCAGATTGTTAAATAAAAAAGTAGTTTTGTAGTGGAAAGCTATATAGAATGTGGAAAAACAAACTCTGAAGTTTCCATTTCAAATTTGGTAATAACAGCTTTTAGCATTGATGTAGTTTAAAAATGCTGTTAAAACTAATATTTGTGTAATTACTATTAATCAAACCCAATAAATGTAGACAACCTTATATAGGTGGATGGCTCTTACCAACAAAAACCCACATCTAGAAACATACAGGCAGATATGCGTGCACTGGTTTCTCTAAAAAATGACAGCTATTGAAATGGTTAAACAATTACTTGGTATAAAGCAACTTAACAGTTCTTTTAGTGATGTAATTAAGGGCTCAAAACAGAAGATATCATTTTTAATAAGAATTGTGGGTGTTTGCAACTGCCAAATCATGTGGAAGGTGAGTAAGAGAACATTTCCAAAAATTCACAACGGGGTTCTTGTTCATTAAAACTATTAAAACTTTTCTGAGCCAAACATTCTTCACTCATCTGTAATGTTTCTTATGCTGTTATGTACAACACATTAGTGCATGCACACCACATTATCATCTTGAGTTACTAGTAAACATGTCAGAGTTAATAAACAACCACTTCCATTGAATGGCAAGGCAGGTAGTTGTAAACTTTATGTAAATCACCATTTACTACAAATTTGAATACATTTCCTCCTCCCCAATTTACCCTGATTTTTAGTTTAGACAGACAGGATGTAAGGGTTTGTGTCCAGTCAGGTAACCATTGAAGGTTGTTGCTGTTTGATTCTTCTTCTGGTTGGCTTGCCCATTGGAAATGGACCTGTGTATATGTGTATATAGATGAGAGAGAAACACATAGCAAATAAATTAGATGAACAGTTAGCTCTAGTAGTAGTTTAAGACATGGTAATATTGACATAAAGACTTAATTTTTCTGTTTACAATGTTATTTCATTTCTTAATTTTTTTTAATACATTTACTTAGCACACAAATGACTTTTTGGTTTAGTATACAGCTCTGGAAAAAATTATCAGTTTCTCTGGTTTTACTATTTATAGGTATGTGTTTGGGTAAAATGAACATTTTTGTTTTATTCAATAAACTACTGACAACATTTCTCCCAAATTCCAAATAAAATTATGAATGGAATGGAATGGCTGTCATACATGTAGCGATGCTGATTTAAGAATAATTTCCAGTGGTCTCTTTATTTGTTCCAGAGCTGTATATCTTGGACAGATGCGGCTGTTATAATAATGCATGCATTAATTTAATCTGATGTTTTCTGATGAAAATTTATACCTAAGAATGAAAACATATAATTTGGTGGAGATTTACGGGTTGTGGTTAGGAACAGATGTTGTCAAGAGAACATTCTGAGACCACCTGGCTTTGTTTCTAATTTTTCAAGTCTTATGTATATTTTATTTTATGCAAATACATGTTGTCTTTGCCATCATTGTCTTAGGACATGAAATTCAAACAGAATTTACTCCGTGTAGTGGGTATATATTTTGACTGGGAAGACAGCTGTTTTAGAAATTAATGTAAAACTAATTTTAAAATTCATCAGAAGCCACTGCAAAGATGCATAAACATCAACCTTGCAAGTCGTGATTTTAATCCGAGTTATTTTTAAGTGGACAATGTGCAATACCTTTTGCAAGCTTAACAAGATGGTTTTATAATAAGAGAACAAAAAATGTTCAACCCCCCATTACACTACACTTGAGTTGGTTCCTCTGTACATATCTGAAGGCTAAGCACTAATATTATAAAATAAGTGTTAACAACAGTCAAGAGGAAATTTAATTAACAGTACTCACATCATTTAATATATCTTAACCATCATAATACAGAGAAATGAAGTCGTGTTCTGTGAGGATGTTTGCCTATTGCAATGTAAATGGTGCTTCATTTCTCCCATAAATTGCCTCTTTAGCTAAGTAAGAGTTTCTGCCATTATGATTGTATCAAAAATATTCTTCACAGCTCGGTAACTGTTTCTTTTACTTTTGATTCACATAATGCTGTCTTTTTTGAATGCAGAGATTTCTTTTGTATTCAAGATATTCAATAGCAGCTGTTCCTTCTTGCATAGTTATCATTTGCCTATTGTATTTCTTTAAAATATTGAATTGAAGGGAAATTTTCCTGTGATGAATTACAACAGTGCCCCTGTGGAGTTGGAGGAGCTGTCATTTAATATTCATGCCACATCACAATTTCAGACGGTCATGAGATTCAAAATTGAAACGATTACATTCAACTTATACAACCTTAATTCTATAGCCTAACAATTAATTAAGGACAATTGGTGTCCATAGAAAACAGAATCATAATACAACCATAGTCTGTCTTAAATTTTTACTTGTAATGTATTTGTTTATAATTACTTGTAATAATACTGACTTTTGATTGCTTCATAACTATGAGATGAAGTATTTGATTTTAGACAAGCACTGATTTAAATAAAAATGAATGATTCATTTATTATTAGTATTGTTGCTGTTGCTTCTGTCTTATAAGTATATATGTTTAAATAATTAAATTAAATAATTTCTGGGAAATGTGTGTTGGGGTGGAGAGACAATAATTCCTTTCCTGGTTATTAGACAACCTCATAACAACGCTGTTAACAACCTTATTCCTGTGTATCGTGCATTGAATTCTGTCACGAGATCAGATTCAATCAAAGACACCACAGAACCTTCTTACCATAGTCTGAGATAATTCCAACCCTAGGAACATATGAGACACAAAGACTCAAAGACTATTTAGAAGCGGTTACATTGTAGGCTTCTTATTTTATTTAGCATTGTTGCGAGCTATTGATCAGTGTAACTGTGTGTGTCCAGCACTGCCCTTGTCTGTATTCAGATCTAAAGCAGCCATTAATTGTGCTATTGACTTTCTTCTCTCATCCCTCCCCTCACTGTTCTCACCTACCATCCTCCTGGGAGACTTCAACATCCACCTCTCCAACCCCTCCCACTCTGCCGGTTTTCTTCACCGCCTCCACTTTTTTAACTTCTATCTCTCCTCGACTCCCCTGACTCACACGACAGGCTGCCAGCTGGATCTCATCTTCTCAAGAGGCTGCTCCCCTGCAACGCTCTCCATAACACAACTGGACATCTCAGACCACCACTTCATCTCCTTCTCCCTGTCTCTTCCCTCCCTCCCCACCCCTCCCACTCCCTTTGTCACCTTCTGCTGTAATCTCTGCTGTTTCCCCCTCCACCCTGGCCTTCACTGCTCTCACTCTCTACCTTCCATTGATTGTTTTTCCCATCTGTCTGTTAACTGTGCTACCTCCTCTTTGTTCCCCTCCCTCACCTCCTCCCTTGATTCTCTCTGTCCTCTCACATCTCATCCTGTCCGTCCCTATCCTCCTCAGCCTTGGATCTCTTCCGTTTTCTGCTCAACCCGATCCAGTCTGCGCGCCGCTTAACAGAAGTGGAAAAGGTCCAAACTCCCAGCTGCCCTCCAACTCTACCGCTCTCTACTGTCCACATTCTCCTCTTCACTCACCTCAGCCAAGAAGTCTTACTTCCAATCACTCTTTGAATCCACTGTCAACAACCCTCGCAAACTCTACCTTCTCCTCCATCTTCGCCCCTCCTCCTCCTCCCTCGGCTCTCACTGCAGATGATTTTGCCTCCTTCTTGTCCTCCAAGTTCACAGACATCCGCAAGCTCTTCAACAGACTTCCCCTCCTGCCATTCCGCCCTTGTCTCCCACCGATCAAGCTTCCTTTTCTTCATTCTCTCCTCTCTCGGACTCTGTACTTTCCTCTCTCCTCCTAGGTCACAAACCCAGAACGTGTGCCCTGGACCCTCTCCCCACTTGCCTCCTCCAAGCGACTGCTCCTGATCTACTCCCCTTCATCTCCTCCCTCCTCAACTCCTCACTCCTCTCTGGCTCTTTCCCCTCTGCATTTAAACAAGCTACTGTCATCCCACTCCTCAAGAAACCAACCCTTGACCCCACCTTTCTTCAGAACTACCGCCCTGTTGCCCTACTCCCCTTCCTCAAAGACCCTCGAGTGTGCTGTACACCGTCAGCTTTCTGCATTTCTTTCCCATCACTCACTTCTTGATCATCTGCAATCTGGCTTCCGCACAGCTCACTCCACTGAGACTGCTCTCCTGGCAGTCACTGACTCCCTCAAGCTGTGCTCGGGCATCCTCCCTCTCCTCAGTCCTCATCCTCCTTGATCTCTCCGCAGCATTTGACACTTTTGATCACTCCATCCTCCTCTCCTGCCTCGCTGACCTTGGAATCTTTGGGACTGCTTTCACCTGGTTCTCCTCCTACCTCAGCTACCGGACCTACCAAGTGACATGGCGAGGTTCCTCATCCACCCTCCAACCTCTCCTCACAGGCTTACCCCAAGGCTTCGTCCTGGGCCCCCTCCTGTTCTCTCTCTACACTCACTCCCTGGGACCCCTCATCGCATCCCATGGTTTCTCCTACCACTTCTATGCAGATGATGCCCAGATCTTCCTGTCTTTTCCCTCTTCTGACCCTCTCATCCCCTATCGCATCTCTTCCTGCTTGTCTGCTATCTCTGACTGGATGCACTCGCACCACCTCAAGCTCAACCTCTCCAAATCAAATCTCCTCTTTTTCCCTCACTCTTCCTCACCTTCTACTGATCTCTCCATCTGGATCCCCTTGGAATCCAGCACACTCTCTCCTTCTTCTTCTGCTAAAAATCTAGGAGTCACCCTCAATCCTGTGCTCTCCAAAACCCAGCACATCACTATGCTGACACTCACCTGTAGATTCTTAATAATCTACTTAATAATCTAATAATAATAATAGCAATAATAGATGCCTCGTGGGATATGATTATCGAGTGTTAGCACACTCTTGCTGCTACCTTTCTGAAACTGTGTCAAGCTAATGAGAAATGCCTTTGTTTGCATGTGTATGGTATGTATTTGTATATGATGGTGTGCGTGCATTATGTTTATGTATTTATTTATTAATTTTTCTTGTTGTTATATGTGCAAAGCTTTTACTTGTGGTCTCTTAAGCAACCTGTAAGTAATGTTACTTTGTAGTGAAAAGTATTTAACCAGAAAAGGGCCACATAAAGTGCCAATGAAAACAAATTTGGCTGCAGCCCACTGGCCTAGGTGCAATAGTCTCTCATAGACTCAAATGGAAACCACCTTTTTTTAGGTGAAATAAGCATTTGACCTCAGAATGATGACCTTATCCATGATGAGTCTTCTTTGTTCATATGTGGATAACAAAAGTGAGGTGAAAGGGCCATTGGACATTCAGCAAGTTACAAAGATTAAATTAGTGACTCTTAATTTAAAACTATTACTTTCTCTCTTGTCTTCTGCCCTCAAATATGCATTTTTCATTATTTAATATAATGGAATGTGTAGAATAGGAAACACATTTGGCTTATACATCTAAAATCCTGTTTGCATTTTAGCTTAAATTGATTCACTTGCACAGCGAACCTCCCTGGAATTCCAGTAGCTAATTTAAATATTAAAATCTCCTGTTTGAGTGAAAATGTGCATCATTTGTTTCCCCTCATACATGGTAATTTCCTAACCACTTGCCGCTAGGTTCCTCTTTCTCATCAAGCTTATTAAAAATGTTTCAATTGACACTTATTCCTTTCACACGCTTGAGTCTGAATATAAACTGATCATGTTCTGAAGCCAAAGGCTTTATGAGCATGGAGAATCATTTCTACCTTGGTACCATTCATTTCCATTTCTTTATTCCAAACTGATGAATACATACTATATTTTTAGTAATATAATGTACATGAAATTAATGTATTTTGGATTTATTAAGAATAAGTTACATGCCCATCCCTTTGTAATAGCAATCATAAATTAGCTTAAGTGTCACTAATTGCCTTCAAACCAAGTTAAGTGGCCTCCACCTGTGTTAAATTGTAGAGATTCACATGATTTCAGGATAAATTCAGCAGTTCCTGTAGGTTCCCTCTGCTGGGTAGTGCATTTCAAAGCAAAGACTCAACCATGAACACATAGAAATAATTCTGAGATGAAGTTGTTGAAAGGCAGAGATCAGGGGATGGGTATAATAAATATGAAGGCATTCAATATCCATTGGAGCACAGTCAAGACAATTATTAAAAAGTGGAAGATGTATGGCACCACCAAGACCCTGCCTAGACCAGGCCAGCCCCCCATACTGGATGATCGAGCAACAAGGAGACTGATCAGTGTGGCTATTAAGAGTCATTTATGGCCAACACTGGTCAAAGTGTGCATGTGCTACAATATCCCAAGCACTCCACAAATATATCCTGTATGGTAGGATGCCAAGAATGAAGCCATTTCTAAAGGAAGCCCACCTTGAATCGTGTTTGAAGTATTAAAAAAAATAAACACTGATTATGTAGCCATGTGGCAAAACATTTTGTGGTCTGATGAAACTAAAATTATATTTTTTGGCCTAAATGCATAGTGTTATGTTTGGCACAAACCCAACACAATGCATCACCCAAAGAACACCATCCCTACTGTGAAGCATGCTGGTGGCAGTATCACATTATGGTGATAATTCTCATCAGCAGGGACTGGGGTACTTATTAGGATAGAAGGGAAAATTAATGGAACAAAGTACAGAGAGCTGAAACTGGGACAGACGTTCACCTTTCAGCATGACAATGGCCCAAAGCACACAGCCAAAGCTAAAGGGTAAGTGGCTAAAGAACAAAAAGGTAAATGTACTTGAGTGGTCCAGTCAGAACCCCAACCTAAATTAAATTGAAAATGGGTGGCATGACTTTGCAGATTGCCGTCAGTAAATGCTCCACAAGGAACTTGACAGAGCTTGAATACTTTTTTAGAGAATAACTTAATCTTCTATTTTTCCCTTATCATATGTGTTTAGAATAGGTCAAACAACATCAATAACTACAATGTTTTCAAATGATGAAAAGTGAATAATAATGCCTGTTTCTCACACTATGCAGCATCCATCTTGTTTTTATCCTGAATGAATGCCTTATGATTTGATTTTGATATTCAGCTTTGATTTTCGAGCCAAGAAAATTACATAGAATAGATTTCTATTACCAGTTTGTGACAACATAAGATACACATAAACAGACACACACCTGTACAAAACAACTTTTAACATTTACTTTTAAAATGAGGCATATCTAAACTTCAATTTTCCAAGTATCACGTATGATCAGTCTTATATTTTACATCTGTTAATAGAACAACCAATCCTTTGTTGTACACCTTTGTTCTTAACATGACCATAAAATAATTAGAAGTATAGCACAATTTCCCAGTGAAGTAACGGTGCATTTTGGCTGATTGCTTTTCAAAGCAGAATGTTGTTTATGTCACTCCTACCAATCTGGATGAGGAAAATGCTAATTAATTTGAGCTTTGTGCATCAAATGGAACTGCCTGGGCTTTCTAGCACAAATCATTTGACATGCTTTTTACAGAATGTGTATAGATGCATGCATCACATGGATTTTCAGTGGGTTTATTCTGAAAATATGGAAAAACAAAATTAACAAAAAATCCAAACACAACTTTGTTTCCAATAATAATAATACAGATAATAATAATTATTATTATTATACTCATGACAGCTACACACAGTTCCAACAACATTTTGAAATGTCTTTATGGCAGATCTAATATAAGCCTCTGCACATACATGATTAAACTTAATAGATTGTGTAATGACTCTTTTGTCAGCTTTT